>NC_081555.1:13407261-13552261 GCF_963082655.1 Stomoxys calcitrans | reverse complement strand
TACATCAAAGCGCACCACAAAACAGCGAAACATTTTGTGGAGGCTGCCAAGCAAAGTGGTTCACAGCAATGTGACTACAATGGTCGCCATCAGACTTGTGTGTCATATGTGCAATCGACAACAAATGGAATAATTCGTTGGAGTTCGAATCGAGCCTACCTTTATCCCATTAAGGGCAAAAGACCCAATCTTCACATACTTAAAAATGCCCTGGTAACCAAGATCCTAATAGATCCAGAGACCAAAGCAGCTTACGGTGTTACCTTTGAAACACGGCATCAGACCTACCAGGTGCAGGCGCGCCTTGAGGTTATTTCTGCCGCTGGAGCCATCAACACGCCTCAGCTCTTAATGTTATCGGGCGTGGGCCCAGCCAAACATTTGCGCGAAGTTCGCATCAAACCCTTAGCAGATCTGGCTGTGGGCTTCAATTTGCACGACCACATAGCTCCCCCTTTGAGCTTTGTCACCAACGCAAGTTCCCTGAAAATTGAAGATTTACTAGATGCCGAAGAAATTCTCAAAACACAAACCGGTGACAGCATTTTATCGATCATCGGTGGCTTAGAGGCTCTATCATTTTACGATTCGCATCATCCCCAGAGTGTTGAGGCCGGATGGCCGGATTATGAACTGTTTATGGTAGCAGGAGGCTTGCATGGCAACCCCCCCATAGTGCCAGCATTTGGCATAAGAAATGAAGTTTACCAAAGTCTATACAAAGACGTGTTGAATAACAATGATGAGGTTTTCATGATATTTGCCATGCCGCTAAGGCCGCGCAGCAGGGGACGCATTTTGCTGCGAAACAACAATCCTCATACACATCCTCTCATCTATCCAAACTATCTGGCAGATCCTGCTGATGTTGCCACCATGGTGCGAGCCCTACAAAAGACCATAGAAATGACGAAACAACCGGCAATGCGTCAAGTAGGCGCCACACTTTTACAAAGACAAATACCCCAGTGCCGGCAATATGGCGATGTCACCTCACCCGGCTATTTGGAATGTTATGCCAGACACCTCAGTTTGACCATCTATCATCAATCGGGTACAGCAAAAATGGGTCCCAAAACGGATAAAACAGCAGTGGTTGATGCCCGCCTTAGAGTATATGGCATTAAAAATTTACGTGTAGTGGATAGCAGCATTATGCCAAGCATTATTTCGGGTCATACCAATGGACCGGTATTTATGATAGCCGAAAAGGCTGCCGATATGATCAAAAGGGATCAAGGATATTTGTAGTTAGAAAAAAAAATTTTTTATAGATATCTAGGATTTCATTAAAATGGATATAAGTCCTGTGAACTGAAAAAATGTGATTTAAAAATATGTAAATATTAGACAATGTTTAGGTTAGGTTAGGTTAGGTTGAAAAGAGGGTGCAGATATTAATCAGCCCCATGTCACTATGGACATACACCTAAGCCAGTAATCGGCTGGTTGTGCTTTCTAAAAACTATAAAGTAACCTCTAAAAAGAAAAATTTAAGTTAGGAATTCCGTGCTACTTACAAAATCCTTAATTGTTTTCAATACCTTTCCCCTAAGTTGGTTCATGTCTGGTATTGTGTCTCTACCAAAGTGCCGGTATCTGTTATGATTACGTATTTTCATTTCTTTTACTATTCGCAACTTAATGAAATGCCTTAGAATTATTTATACTAAGAGATAAATGTTACCAGTTTAAATGTTTTCCCCCCATCCAAAAATCATTTTAAAATAAGTTGCAATGTCACTTTGACGTCATCATTGTACCTGAAATGAAAAAATAAGAAATAAAAGAAATTAGAAAAGCAGGTTTTTTTATTTCTTATTCGCAATATTTTATAATATAAGTATTTGAAACAAATTAAACGGCAATTTTATATGTTCCAATTCTTTATTGGCCATTAGAAAATAAACTGGGTTCTAAATAATTAATGCAAATTTTAAACCGGACGCCTAATAATAAAGTATTTATAACACCTTATAATCCTTATTCTAGTGAATGAATTGCAAATTATCTTATCTTTTCACCTAAATGGCAGAATTAATCTTACTATTGCCCTCATATGAAGAACCACTCAAACTTGTAGTTAAAATACCACAAGAAAATGAGAAAAGTGTGTCAGGTGAGAAAAAATAAGATTATCGAAGATTTAATCATGAGTCAGAAAAAAAATAAATCCTATTTTTAAGTTTCGTGTCCTAAGTATTGTATTGTAATTCTAGTTCAATGAAACTAGAAGGACATGAAATAGTGATATAAAGAGAGAGAAAAAAAACTTCTCTTACGATACGGTTCTTAAGTACTTTATCAAAATAGTTTTAACATTGCAAAAAATTTATTATAAGGTCCATTTTGTATTACTTTACTCTTACTTTAATTGGCTATGCCAGAACGTTCGTCCCATTAGCCGAACTCAGAATAGCCTTCCAAACACCTCGATCTTCTACGCCCCTATCTATAATCTATGACACACCAAATTTCGAGGTGTCTCCCACCACTTGATCTTTCCATCGGTCTGTTGGTCGTCCCGGTTTGCGTTTACCACCGTTATTGCCTTCAAAATGTTATTTAATTTTATTTAACATATCAAAATATCCCACAAAAACTCAACAAAATCTTTAAGAGGACTAAGCCGACGAAGAGCATAGGTAACAAAGCCCAAAAGCACGCATCTAACCAAAACTTAAGGTTCGTGTCTTAAGTCTTTCGTTTTCAAGTCAACATTCCCTTTTAAGTTGAATATACTTTTTGTTCATCGAAAACATGTGACGGGAAGAGAGAAGTTGAATGAGAGAGAGTGGGAAGGAGAAAGAAAATAAATCCTACATCAAAGGCCAGGTCGGTTAGTTTTCATCTTCACATTTCCTTTTAAATTGAACATGCTTTTCTTTCAACGAGATAGAGAAAGAAAGAGGAAAGGTGTGCGATGGGGAGAGAGAAAGAGAGAGAGGGAGGGAGGGAATGAGAGAGAGGAAGGGAGAGAGAGAGAGGTAGGGAGAGAAAGAGGGAAGGAGATAGGGGGAGAGAAAGAAAACGAGGGAGGGAGGGAAAGAGAAAGAATGAGAGAGACAGAGTGAGAGTGAGAGGGAGGGAGGGAGAGAAAGAGGAAGATCAAAATAAGAGAAGAAGAGATCGAAATAGCCATGCATTTAAGGTTAATCTCTAACAAAAGGCTCTGTTTCATTTTTTATGAGCTAATAGAAAGGGTTGTCGACCACTTACAAAGAAAATCTCCGATCATTGAGCTCGTCTCGAAAGAGAAACAAACAAAAACTGTAAAATTTCATGACAATTCGCTCTAACAAGCAAAAAAAATTTGAAAATGAAAAATTCGGCACAGAACCGCCGGACACACGGAGCACCAGCGAAAGCCGTTGCTGCACAGAGTCTTGCACGTACCATAGAGGTAGTGTAATTTGTGCATACAGAAAATTGGCAATTACAAAAAAACACACGCATTGGGAAAAGTACAGCTAATACACAGGGTTGTCGAGCATGGTTAAGGTGGATATTTGTATCATAGAGGCCTTTTTGGCTATAAATTAGGTACAAGTACAACATACCAACGTACGTCTCGAACGAGAAACAAACAAAAATTGTAAAATTTATTGATATTCGCCCTAACAGGCAAAAAAAAATTGAAAATGAAAAAATTCGACAGAGCCTGGTCGGCATTCGACCTGGGCACACGGAGCAACAGCGAGAGCTGTTGCCGTCGTCTGGCGTTCGAAGCCATCAATACAACTTCCAACAGGTGCACAGAGTCTTGTATGTACCATGAAAGTAGTGTAATCATCCAACCATCACACAAAAACACATGCATTGGGAAAAGTACAGCTAATAGATAGGGTTGTCGGGCGTGGTCAATAGTTTCCCAAACTTAAAGTCTTTTAGTTTCTTCTACCTTAAGAGTCCCCTTTGTCTTGAACATAATTATCGTTCCGAGTCATAAAGAAAGAAATGAAAAAGAGAAAGATAGGTGGAAAAAGAGCAATGAAAAAGAGAGGGTGAGAGAGAGAGAGAGACTGGTGGAAAGAGAGAGATGGTAAAATATGGAAAGAAGGAGGGCAAGAGGAAAGAAGAAGGAAATGAAGAGGAAGAGGGTAAGGAGACTGGTAGGGGGGGGGGGGGGAAGGCAGTGAGGCAGAGAAGATGGGTTAGTAATGATGAGGCATAGGTAAAGGGGATAAAATGATAGAAAAAGAGAAGGCGAGAGAAGGCGAGAGAAGAAATCCTATACTCATAAACGTAGAAAGGTCCTTAAATTTAAAATTTTTATTTTTATAACATATTTTATATCTACAGAGAATTAAGTCATAATTTACATTTTATAGAACACTAGCCGAACTGGGCCCGCCCCGCAGCGCCTTCTTTAACGCTCTTATACCTTTTATTTATGCCCTATATTTCAATGGTCGATATATAAGTCCTATTTAAATAGAGTTTTAAGAGGGGGGAATTTCGCCACGTATGTGGACAAAAAATTCGTGTCATTGAAGCCTAGTGGTAAGCAAATCCGCAAATGCAGTAATAATTTGCAATAGTAATGCAAAAAAATGGTTTTTTGTTAATCGATTCTCTCGAAATTTGGCAGGAATTTGGTTAATTTCATAGGTTCAGATATAGATATAGCTGCCATATATGTATTTCGCCCGATTTTCACTTCTAGAGCCACTGCAAGCGCATTTATTAACCAATATTGACAAAACTGTGCACAATGCTTTCCTCGGTGACTGCCAAAATATCTAAAGTTTGGTCAAAATCGGTTCGGATTTAGATGTTGCTCCCATATATATGTTCGTCAGATTTTGGGTAATTTGCAGTAATGTGTTCATTTGTCAACAGTAGTTCTTACAGTTTGAACATATTTGCTTTGCTCGAATTTGATACGGGTTGTTTAATAACCTGAAATCTGAAAAAATCCGCCGAGATCAAAATTCATTCAGAATTAGATATAGCTCCCGCTTTGCATTTTAAATCCGAAAAAAATCCGCCGAGGTATCAAAATTAAAACAGAATTAGATATAGCTCCCACTTTGTACTCGAAGGGTAGGTCAAAGGTATTAAAAAGTCGACAACGCCCTACGTTCGCCTTTCCTTACTGGTTTTAATATAGGAAATGCATCAAATGCAATAAGACACTAAGACAGTTTCCAGAAATCTCACTCCTTAGAATTTTGAGTAAATTTTTTGTTTGATTTTTTGAGCTTTAAAAATTTCCGATTTTTAAGAATCCAATTATCTCCCAAAACTCGACCGTCATATAAAGTAGAAATTTTTTTAAATTTTTTCTAACTCGAGCCAGAATTTTTCTAAGACAGCTCTTTCCTTTTGAAGTCTAAATTTTGTTCACTTGTTGCATTTTCAGTATTTTTTTACTTTTCCATCAAAACACCCAGATATACCAGTCACTCCTTATTTTTTTCTTTTGGTGAGTAAAAAAACACATTTTATTTAATTAATTTTAAATTTGTTATTTATCACAACTCTTTGTTTTAAATTTTCTACACCTAATATTAATCTCATAAAAATTAACAAAACAACAATCTCCTTAAATATAGCCATGGTCCTGCTTAATCATATCTGCTGCCTTTTCGGCAATCATAAATACGGGACCATTGGGATGGCCTGCTACAATCTTTGGCATTATGCTGGCATCGACTACACGCAAATTTTTGATGCCATACACTCGTAGGCGGGCATCCAACACAGCCTCCCGATCTGTTTTGGGACCCATTTTTGCTGTACCCGACTGATGATAGATGGTAAAGGTAAAATGACGAGCATAACATTCCAAATATTCACGTGAACGAACATCACCATATTTGCGGCATTGTGGTATGGGTCGTTCCAAGACGCGGGCATTGATTTTCCGCATTGCTGGATACTTGGTGAGTTCTATGCATTTCTGCAGTCCCCTTACCACTATGTCCAAATCATAGGGATCATCAAAATAATTGGGATATATGAGAGGATATTTTTTAGGATCTTTGCTTTTCAGCATTATGCGTCCCTTGCTGCGAGGCTGCAAAATCATGGGAAAGAGTAGAAAGGCATTCGAATTCTTACGCATTATGTCATCGTAGAGAAAATTGAAGATATCCTGCCTAATGCCAAAAGCGGGGACAAGAGCAGGGTTAGTGTCGAAACCACCAGTGCCCATAAATATTTCAATGTCAGGCCAGCCATCAGCATCTGTAGGATGGTCTAGATCATAAAATGCTATGCCCTCCACTCCACCAGGCAGCGATAGGAAGCTATTGTGTGTAGACAAGCTGACAACTTCCTTGACATCGAACATTTGCTCCAGTTTAAGGCTGGTGGCATTGGTATGAAAACTAAGGGCCGGGGCCAGATGATCCTGCAGGTTGTAGCCCACCGCCAAGTCCACCAAAGGTGTGATGCCCACCTCACGCAAATGTTTGGCAGGTCCCACGCCAGACAGCATTAACAGTTGTGGAGTGTTAATAGCGCCTGCCGAAGAAATTACCTCCAAGCGGGCTCGCACTTCAAAAGATTGCCCTTGGGACTCGAAAGTTACTCCATAGGCTGTCAACGTCTGTGGATTGATGAGAATTTTGGTAACAAAGGCATATTTGCGTATGTGTAAATTTGGCCTTTTCCCCTTCAGAGGATACAGATAGGCCCGATTGGAACTCCAGCGAATTTGTTGATTTGTGGTGGCCTGTAAATAGGAAAAGCAAACCTGCTTCTTGCCGTTGTAGTCACAATTGGGTATGCCATCCTGGGGTCCTGCCTCAACAAAGGCATCTGCTATGGCGGTGCGGCGTTTAGCATAGGATATCTTGACGGGACCATCACGTCCCACAAATTCACTTTCAGCATCAGGAACCATGGAACCTTCGTATTTTTGAAAATATGGCAAGACCTCCTTGAAACTCCAGCCCTTGTTGCCCATGGCTGCCCAGGTGTCATAGTCACGACGATTACCTCTGGTATACATCATGTAATTCAAAACCGAAGAGCCGCCCATAACCTTGCCACGGGGAAAATTACAACGTCTATCCTTGAGGCCAAGGCAAAACTTATCCGAGGGCTGAGTGCGATAGGCCCAATTGATGTCATGATTCATTTGCAGGAAATGCGCAAATATGGGTATATCCATAACCCTAAGCTCTGGGCCTCCCGCTTCGAGCAGCAAAACCTTCCAATTGGGATTTTCCGATAGACGGGCAGCCATGACACAGCCAGCCGTACCAGCGCCCACAATAATAAAATCGTATTCCTTTAGCAATGGCCCGCCACGATTGTCACTCATCTCCATATCCTCATCTGCTTGACCTTGAGCCATAAAATTCAGCATAAAATCCAAAATATTGCTCTGTTGGCACTGAACTTGGTAGCAATAACAAGCGAACAATAAAACCATTAGGCCCCATGGCATTTTTGTGATTTCGACGTCTTAGCGAAATGCGCCCGGAATGTTGTTAACTTTCGCGCTTTGAAAATGCTACTGGAGAATCCAATGCTCAGTGATCTGGTCAAAAGTTAACGCTGTATGAGAAAACTTACTCCGTCCAAATCTAGAAGGGGCAGGGTAGGGTAGGGGTGGGGCCAAGACACATCAAAATAGACCTGCTAAAGTTCTGGTCAGTTAGAAAAAAATAATGTTTCAATTAAATTCGTTTTAATGGAAAACAATTAAAAATGGCAGTTCATGGTTTAAGACTACCCCACAATCAACACAAATAGTGTAACAAAACTGTATACAGATTGAAATTGTTAAGAAAGCAAAAAAAAAATGTTTTTGTATAAAGAAAATTTTTTTATACAAAAAAATTTTAAACTTTTTATAGAAAAATGTTATACAAAAAAAAAAATAAAAAAAAAACAAAAACAAAAAAGCAAATTAAAAAATATAATTAAAAAACTAGTAAAAATTAAAAAAAAAAGTAGGCAACAATTTTTATGAAAACCTTTTGGTAAAAATCTTTATAAAATAATTTTGGTAAAAAAAATTATTAAATTTTTGTAAAAATATAAGAATTTAAAAAAATTTTATACAAATTTTAAAATATTTTAAAAAAATATTAAAAAAACAAAACAAAATTTTATAAAAAAAAAATATTAAAATAAACAAAAAAGAACAAAATTTTATAAAAAAAAAAATTTAAATAAACAAAAAAAATTGTAATTTAATAAAAAAATTATAAAAAATAATTTAAATTTTATAAAAAATATAAAATTTTTTTATTTTTGCAAATTGGCCAAAGGTCCGTAATTAAAAGAACGTTTTTACTTTATATTTTTATTGGAATTTCTGCTCGATATTTCAATTGGCATCGTCAATCATCGGCATGAGATTTTAAATTAGTTTGCACTAATAACTATGAAGCGACTATTTCTTTCACAAACTTTCGTCTACAATTGACGGAACTACCATTTCCCAAAGGAAAGGATACTAAAACCGCCCTTTTCAAAGGGCAAGGGTACGAAAACTCCCTTTTCCCAATGGAAAGGGTACTAAAATTACTCTTTCCCAACGGAAAGGGTATAAAATCTACCCTTTTCCAAAGGAAAGGGAACTAAAACTACCCTTTCCCAAAGTAAAGGGTACTAATATTACTCTTACCCAAAGGAAAGGGTACTAAAATTACTCTTTCCTACAGTAAAGGGTACTAAAAGTACCCTTTCACAGTGGAAGGGTAAGAAACTACTCCTTTCCAAAGGAAAGAGTACTAAAACTACCCTTTTCCAGAGGTAGGGGTACTAAGACTACCCTTTTCCAAAGGAAAGGGTACTTACCTTATCCTAACACAAAGTAAAGGGTACTAAGACTACCCTTTTCCAAAGGAAAGGGTACTTACCTTATCCTAACACAAAGTAAAGGGTACTAAACCTACCCTTTCCCAACGGAAAGGGTATAAAATCTACCCTTTTCCAAGGAAAGGGAACTAAAACTACCCTTTCAGAAAGGAAAGGGTACTAAACCTACCTTTTGCCAACGGAAAGGTTATTAAAACCTCCCTTTCTCAAAGGAAAGGGTACTAAATCTACCCTTTTTCGAAGAAAAAGGTACTAAACCTACCCTAACCCAAAGGAAAGGGTACTAAATCTACTCTTTCCCAAAGTAAATGGTACTAAAACTACCCTTTTTTATACGAAAGGGTACTAAAACTACCCCTTCCCAAAGAAAAGGGTACTAAACCTACCCTAACCCAAAGGAAAGGGTACTAAACCTACCATTTCCCAACGGAAAGGGTATAAAATCTACCCTTTTCCAAAGGAAAGGGAACTAATACTACCCTCTCCAAAACGAAAGGTTACTATAGCTACCATTTGAGAAGGGATAGCGTGATAAAACTACCCTTTCCCAAAGGAAAGGGTACTAAAACTACCCTTTTCCAAGAGAAAGCGTACTAAAACTACCCTTTCCCAGAGGAAATGTTACTAAAACTACCCTTTCCTATAGGAAACCCTTCCCAAAGGAAAGGGTATTAAAATTTCCCTTCCCAAAGAAAATGTTACTAAAACTACCCTTTCCCAAAGGTAAGGGTACCAAAACTACCCTTTCCCAGAAGAAAGGGTACTAAAATTTCCCTTCCCAAAGGAAAGGGTACTAAAACTACCCTTTCCCAGTGGAAAGGGTACTAAAACTACCCTTTCCCAAAGGAAAGGTTACTAAAACTATCCTTTTCCAGAGGAAAGGGTACTAGAACTATCCTTTTCCAGAGGAAAGGGTACTAAAACTACCCTTTCCCAGAAGAAAGGGTTCTAAAACTACCCTTTCCCAGAGGAAAGGGTACTAAAACTACCCTTTTATAAAGGAAAGGGTACTAAAACTACCCTTTCCCAAAGGAAAGGTTACTAGAACTATCCTTTGCCAGAGGAAAGGGTACTAAAACTACCCTTTCGCAAGGGAAAGGCTACTAGAACTATCCTTTCCCAAAGATAAGGGTACTAAAACTACCTTTTGATTCGATTTCTATGGAAAATTTTGGAAGATTTTTATGTATTGAAATCGGTTCAGATTTAGATATAGCTCCCGTATATATATATTGTCCGATATGGTCTTTGAAGGCTATAGAAGCCACAATTTTAAGTCCGATCTTAACCAATTATTTTTAACGTCCCAATACCTGTCCAAAATTTCTTTAAAATCGGTTTAGATTTAGATATAACTCCCATATATATATTTCAGCCGATGTGGCCTATTAAGTCTGTAGAAGCCACAATTTTGGTTCGATCTTTACAAAATTTCGCATGAGATGGTTCACTTGACGCCCTAATACGTGTACAACATTTCATTAAAATCGGTTCAGATTCAGATATAGCTCCCATATATATCTTTCATCCGATATGGCCTTTGAAGGCTATAGCAGGCACAATTTAAGTCCGATCTTTACAAAATTTTGCATGAGATGTTTTATTCGGGATTTCAATACATGTGCAAAATTTCATTAAAATCGGTTCAGATTTAGATATAGCTCCCATATATATTTTCCATCCGATATGGCTTTTGAAGGCTCTAGAGGCCACAATTCTATTCATTATATCAGGGGTATGATATAGTCGGCTCAGCCCGACCTTTGCCTTTCCTTACTGGTATTCTATAAAAAAAAATGTTCTATGTTTTAGTACTTGGAAATTTTTTTTTTATTATTAATTTTTTTTTGTTTTTTTTTTTCAAAACACTGTGCCATACAATGTGAAGCAGACGAATATCTACCCCTTATCTCTTACTACTTCAATCTATTCTCTCTGACAATAAAATATTTTATGATGTACATCATAGGACAGTTAAAAAGACGTCATCAAGAATACGTAGCTAAGCAATCGGCTGTGGTAAAACCTTTGGTTTTTTCCCGATTCTCAGTTGGAGAGGGAGAGAGAGTATCAGATGAATGTTAGTCAAGGAAATCAAGGCATGCATTTTAAGTCATCTGCTTGACTGACCACAAAACAACAAAGTCTATGGCATAGCCGTAAACGACAATGTTTTGAGAAGTAGTTGTTACACAAAAAACTAATTTATGACGCTGGCATTAACAGACAATATATTGATGGAAGTTTTCTAAGATTGTGGTAATTATAAAATTGCCAAGTCAATTTGTGATTAAAATTTGAAGTATTTGTGAAACTGATTAAATAAGAACTAATCATACTCATTGGTTAGACGTAGGGAAAAGTAAGCAAACGCAATTTTCAACTAAAAGCTCAACACTGTAGATCACTTTCAGATTCATAATCTGGATTGTGGAAAATACCAAGCCTCAGGCCAAACAAAGATACAGATGAGTTGAAGTTTTTATTCGATTTTTTATTCGTACCTTGAAACCTTTACAGTAATAGGGGGAGCGTCCCACTCAAAGAGCCCCCCCGAAAACGGGCATATAGACAGATCAAAGCAAAATGAAACTTAAATGAACTGTATTTTGGTTTAGAGTGTGAATTCGATAGAATTATTAGGGGCGACTTCCATATTGTCGATATTGCCCGTTTGGGTAAATTTTTGTGGTGGGGCGTTCCCCTTAGTTAAGTGCCCTTAAATTTAAATATATGATTTGTGTTTCGGGAATACTTCTTGATAGTGGGTCTAAGACGCTAGCTTAAAACAGATTCGTACCCTCTATGCCCCTACCTTTTCCTTCAATCCTGCATTTTACCGATCGTTCTATGGCCGGCGTTTTATAGCCTTCGATTTAAATCACATGTTACAATACTGACCGTAGCGTAGGAGGCCACCGTAGCGCAGAGGTTAGCATGTCCGCCTATGACGCTGAACGCCTGGGTTCGAATCCTGGCGAGACCATCAGAAAAAAATTTTCACCGGTGGTTTTCCCCTCCTAATGCTGGCGACATTTGTGAGGTACTATGCCATGTAAAACTTCTCTATAAAGAGGTGTCGCACTGCGGCTCGCCGTTCGGACTCGGCTATAAAAAGGAGGCCCCTTATCATTGAGCTTAAACTTAAATCGGACTGCACTCATTGATATGTGAGAAGTTTGCCCCTGTCCCTTAGTGGAATGTTCATGGGCAAAATTTGCAATTTTTACTATACTGACCGATGTATAAGCCCGGTCCAGGGAAAATATTGGTGTTAGGGCGTTCCCCCTATGTACTTAACCCCAAAATTTAAATCTCAGATTTGTATTTTTGAGTAACTATAAAGGTGTAAAAAAAATCAACCCCCTCATCTCAATATGTACATCTCGGATATATCGGGACTCGTCGTCATTAGAAAAAACATTTGGAATTAGAACTCCTTTAAGCATAACATGAAAGCGCATTAAGCTCGGCCGGACCGAATCTTATATACCCTTAGATCGCATTTGACACGTTTTTGAATGACTTTTAAATGTATAGGAGATGGATCTACAGCTACATATGAACCGTACTTGTCATAAAAAAATACCACGCTTACAATTTCAGGGGAATAATTGCGCCCCTAGAGGCTCAAGAAGTCAAATCGGGCGATCGGTTTATATGGGCGCTATATCAGGACATAAACAAATTCGGACTGTATTTAAATGAATTCTATACCAAAGTTTTACGTGCAAAATTTCAGCCAAATCGGGTGGTAATTGCGCCTTCTAGAGGTTCAAAAAGTCAAATCTGAGGATCGGTTTCTATGGCAGCTTTACCAGGCTTTGAACCGATGCATGGCACAATTATTAAATATCGAAACAAAACAACTTGTGTAAATTTTCAGTCAAAGCGAATAAGAATTCCGCCCTCTAGAGACTCAAGAAGTCAAAATGCGAGGTCGGTTTATATGAGAGGTATTTCAGGTTATGAACCAATATGGCCCATTCTTGGCAAATCTGTTGGAAGTCAAAACAGAAGGCCTCCTGCGATATTTCAACCAAATAGGCTAATAATTCCGCTCTCTTGTTGTGCCTCAGATCATTATTTCGATGTGTTACAAACGAAATGAGGAAATTAGTATACTCCCATCCTATAGTAGAGGGTATTAAAATTGGTCCTTCGAGTACATTAGGTTGTGTATAGACCATAATATTTAATGGTCCTGCGAACACATACAGTTCGCATTCGACCACAAAACAGTCTTCCGACAATTCCCCCGAAAAAATAAAATAAAAAAAGTTCTTTGACCATACAAAATTTATGCATATAAAAGTGACCTTCGAGAATATAAATTGGTCCTCAGACTTTATAAAATTGTCCTTTAACTTCAAAAAAATAGTCCTCAGACCATTTGAAGTGGTCATTAGACCCTTTACAGTGGTCCTTAGACCCTATAAAGTGGATTTTAGACCACAACAAGTGGTTCTTAGACCCTATAAAGTGGTTCTAAGACCACATAAAGTGGTCCTTGGACCATATTAAATGGTGCTTAGACCGAATAAAGTGGTTTTTAGACCTTATAAAGTGGCTTTTAGACTACGTTACCATAGACCATATAATCGGATCATTAGACCATATATAGTGGTAATAAGATCAAATAAAATGGTCCTTAGATCACATAAAGTAGTCCTTAGAATATAAACAGGAGTCCTTGGACCATACAAAGTAGTCTGTATACTATTTAAAGCGGTTCTTAGACCATATACAGTGGTCTTTAGACCATATACAGGGGTCTTTAAACCATATACAATGGTCCTCAGACCAAATAAAGTGGTCTGTAGACCCTATAAAGTGGTCTTTAGACCCCATAAAGTGGTCCTCATCAACATATGGTCCTTAGACCCTATAAGTGATCCTTGGATGCTATGAAGTGGTCGTTATATCATTTAAAGTGCTATATACAATGTTCCTTCGACCTTATAGTATTCCTTAAACCATATAAAGTGCTTCTAAGAACATATAAAGTGGTCTTAAGACCATTCAAAGTGGTTCTTAGACCATCTACAGTGGTCATTAAGCTATATATTGTTCCTTAAACCATATAGAGTGGTCCTTAATTCATGTAAAGTGGTCTTAAGACCATTTAAAGTGGTTCTCAGGCTATATACAGTGGTCCTTAGACCATATGCAGTGATCCTTAAACTATACACAGTGGTCTTAAGCCCATAAAAAGTGATCCTTAGACCTTATAAAGTGGTCCTTGGACACTTAAAAACGGTATTTAGACCACTTAAAGTAATTCTTGGACCATTTGCCGTGGTCTTTGATACCTATAAAGTGGCCTTAGACCCTATGAGGTGGTCCTTGCATCATATACAGTGGTCCTTAGACCATATAGTGTTCCTAGACCCTAGAAAGTGGTCTTAAGAGCATTTAAAATGGTTTTTAGACCAATAAACAGCGGTCCGAAGACCATATAAAAATATATAAAGTAGTCCCTTGACTCTATAAAGAGGTCTTTGGACCATATAAAGTGGTCTTTAGATCATTTAAAGTGGTTATTGAACCATTTACAGTGGTCCTTAGGCCCTGTAAAATGCCCTTAGACCTTAAAAAGTGGTTCTTGGACCAAATAAAGAGGTCGTTAGACCATACACAGTGGTCTTTAGACTATATAGTGTTCCTTACACCGTGTAAAGTGCTCCTTAGACCATATAAAGTAGTCATTAAACCATATAAAGTATGCAAATTGATCCTAAGACCGTACAAAATGGTATTTAGATTATATAAGGCAGTCCTTAGACCATATGCAGGTACACGTAGACTATGCGTACCGGTACTTTGACCATATAGATTGGTCCTTAGACCATAAAAAGAGGTCCTTAAACGCTATAGAGTGGTCCTAAGACCCTATAAAGTTATCCTTGGACCCCTTAAGGAGGTCTTTAGATCATATGAAGTGGTTTTTAGACCATATGAAGTGGTCCGAAGACCATATAAAGTGGTCCTTAGACAATGTAAGACCAAATAAAGTGGTCCTTAGACAATATAAAGTGGTTCTTGGACACTAAAAAGTGGTCTTTAGACCATTCAGGTGGTTCAAAGACCATATACAGTGGCCCTTACACCATATACAGTGGTCCTTAGATATTGAGACAGAATATGTACGCAATGGAATTTAAATGTGTGTGCTTTATTTAAATTCAGTATACAGAGTGATATGGAAAATGAAAATTATTTTTTCAATACACAACAATTAATACTAAGGTAACTTAATCAAATTAATTATGTTGAACTAAAGTAGAATAACATAAAGTATTTTCAACATGCCTCCTCAACATTATTAATTTAACAATTAAGTTTAATGCCCATATTATTAGAACAATAAATATGTTTTGGTTTCGGTACTGGTTTTGTTAGAACATCCGCCAACATATCTTGTGTAGGCAAGTACCGCAGCTCAACAACTCCATTTTGTATTGTGTCCTTAATATAATGATACTTGTAGTGGATATGTTTTGTTCGAGAATGATGAGAACCGAACTCTGCCATTTTCTGCGCACTTTGAGAATCAGTATGTATTTTTATTGGTTTGCCATTGAATAATCCAAGTTCTTCAAGTATGTAACTTAAATATGAGGCTTCTTTAGCTGATTCAGTCAAAGCTATATATTCCGCTTCAGCACTAGAATGTGCAACCACCTTTTGTTTTTTGGATTCCCAGGTGACCGCTCCACCTGCTAGGAGAAAACAGAACCCAGTTTGAGATTTCCTATCATTGATATCTTGAGCCCAATTGGCGTCACAGAATCCCATGAGAGGTGCCGAATTCTTTTTATATATTATTGCTGCATTCCTTGTTGTACTCAAGTACCTTATTACTTGCAAAGCAGCATTATAATGTTGTTTCCGGGGGTCTTTTGAAAATTGCGATAATATGTTAACTGCACATGCAATATCTGGTCTACTATGCAATGCTACGTACAATAAATAACCAATTAATTCTTGATAGACTTTTTCATCCACTTTTTCCCTTTCTTCTTCATTGTTTGGGTCCTTTTCTAGTTTCACATTTGCAGACATAGGAATTTTCACAGGTTTGCAGTTTTCTAGCCCGTATTTCTTTACTAACTGCTTTATATATCCTGACTGCTAAATCGATAATTCATTTGGCTTTACATTTACTTCAAGACCAATACAATGTTGTGGTACGCCTAAGTCTCGAATATCAAATTTAGATTGCAGTGCCTTCACAAATTTTTTGGTCATCATTTGGTTATTACTTGCGATTACTATATCGTCTACATATAGTGCAACAATCATAAGTGTATCTTCACTTTGGACATAATAAATGCACTGGCCATAGTTTGATCGATGTAATCCAAACTCTAAAATTATAGCATCAATGCATTTAAACCATTGTCGTCCTGATTGTTTGAGTCCATAGATGGCTTTTTTCAATTTACACACTTTATGTTTTGTTGCCTCCTGAACAAACATCTCTGGTTGTTCCATGTATATTTCTTCGTCCAGTGTGCCATTTAGAAAAGCAGTTGATACATCCAATTGTCTTAATTGAAGATTATGCTCCACTGACAAAGCATAAATCAATCGCAATGAAGTTTGCCTTACAACTGGGGCAAATGTATCAACGTAGTCTAAGCCCATAACTTGAGTATAGCCTTTTGCTACAAGTCTCGCTTTTCGTTTTTCAACTGTCCCGTCAGGTTTTATTTTCGACTTGAAAACCCATTTGCAACCGATAGCTTTTCTTCCTTCAGGCAAGTTTGTCAAAGTCCAGGTATTATTCTTCATCAATGACGCGTATTTTGATTCAATTGCTTTACGCCATTCATCTGCATGATTTGATGATAAAGCCTCATTTATTGATCTTGGGTCCATACATTTTTCATCAACCTTTTTTTCCAAACGTCCACGATCTAAGCCTCTGCTTTATGGATTCAAACTGGTCTTGGTTATTACTTCCAGCATCTCTGACATTCTCGTTTGGAATTTCATTGGAACTCTCACCACTTTGACAGTCTTCATTTGAAAATTCCGAGTTGTCACACTCAAAAAACTCGTCATCCGTCTCATGGTCAACATCATCGGATGACCGATCATCATCGAATGGTTGATCATCATTATCAATTTTTGGAGATTTGATTTCAAATTCATAAAACAATTCTTTGTTTGTTTTGTTCACATTCTTGTACAATTCATTCTCAATGAATCTTACGTCACGACTTTTTACAACTTGTTTAGTGCCTGGTCTCCATAATCGATATGCCTTTGATTCAACGGAATAGCCCACTAATATATGTTCATCACTCCTGGCTTCCCATTTGGATTTGGACTTCTTGTTTAAAACGAAAGCCTTACATCCTATTTGGAGTAAATTTTTCACGCAAGGTTTCTTACCAGTCCATATTTCTTCAGGAGTTTTTTCATTGTTTAGATTTGTCGGACATCTGTTTCTTATATACACTGACGTGTTAATCAGTTCCGCCCACAAGGAAGTTGGTAAATCAGCATCTAACATACAGGAACGACCCATTTCCACCAAAGTACGATTCATACGTTCGGAAACACCGTTCTGTTGAGGGGTGTACTCCACTGTTAGCTGACGTTTAATTACATTTTTCTTCAAAAAATTCGAAAAATCTGCCCCAACCAACTCTTTTGCATTGTCACTTCGAAGTATTTTTATCCTTTTTCCAGTTTCATTTTCAACAGCCTGTTTAAATTCTTTAAATTTCTCTAAATATTCGTTCTTTTGTCTCAGAAAATAGACATACACTTTGCGAGAGAAATCGTCAATGAAAGTTGCAAAATAAATACTTCATCCCATAGACTCACACTTCATAGGACCACATAAGTCTGTGTGAATAAGTTGCAATATTTCCGTGGAAGATTTTTCATTTTTATGTGGGAAGGATAATCTAGTCTGCTTTCCACGAATACAAGCTTCGCAATCAATTTGCATCGCATTCAAATTTGGCAATCCATTTACCATAGAAAAAGACGAAAGTCGGCTTAAGTCCTTACAATTTAAGTGCCCATATCGCCGATGCCACAAATTAAAATTCTTTTCGTTGCTTTGATGCACTGTATTTGCAGCCTTTTTATCTTCAAACAAATTGACGAAATATACATTGTTTCTCTTGTGGCCTTCAATCAAAATTTCATTTTTTCTCAAAATTAAAGCCTTTTTGCCCTCCATGGTTACTTTACAACCGGAGTCTGTAGCTTTACTGGTCGACACAAGGTTACATTTCAAATGTGGTACATATAGTGCGTTATCAAAGTGTATGGTCTTCTTTTTTCCTTGTACATTTACAAAAATCGAAACTTTACCAATACCTTTGACGCATACCTCTTTGTCGTCTGCCAGTTTTACTTTACCATTATAACCTTTGTTGAGTTGGATAAATAGAGATTCCTCATTACACATATGGGAAGTCGCTCCACTATCTATTATCCATTCGCGATTAGATTTCACGATCATAGCAGTTTCTGTTGCACCCATGCATTTTGCTTTTTCCTCAACACCGCGAGAGTTTTCCTCAAATGACAATTTTTCTCTACATTCGCTGGCTTTATGTCCTTTCTTTTTACAACGAAAACATTTAAAAGTCTTTTTGAACATACCTTCAGCTTGAGTTTTGTTGTAATTTGAACCATATTGATGTTGCTTTCTTGCGTAATGTTTACCTTTCATTGCAGAATCTTGATCTAACGCATTTTTATCACCAATTTCCAACAAACGCGCCTTCAACACCTCAACTTTCGGAAATTCGTTTGCAGTATCCACGGCAGCCTTAATAGCTGAAAATTTCTCTGGCAATGCATCTACAATTATAACCGCAAGAAGGTCTTCATCCAATTCAACACCCATTTCACGAATCGAAGCAGCACAAACGTCGAATTCAATTAAAAATTCCGACACGCTCTGGTTTTCAGACATTTTGAAGTTTAGCAGCTTCCTGTAGCACTCTATCTTCTTTCTGATAGTCTTTCGATCAAAAGTATCTTCCAGATGTTTCCACATTTCACTTGATGACTTGATATGTCTCACCATACTCACTATGTTTGCTTCCAAGGATATCAAAATTTCGGCTCTTGCATCCATATCCTTTTCCTTGAATTTTTTCAGGGTCTCCATCTTGGTTTCAAATTGAGTTCTCTGCTCACTCGTTGCATTTTGAGGTAAAATTGGAACTTCCGGACATTTTTCTTCACCCATCACAATATTCAGCAATCTATTTTTATGCAAAATAGCCTCCATTTGCGTTTTCCATGTCAAAAAATTGTTGCCGTTGAACAACGGAAAGCGTCCATTAAACGTAGACATTTTTCAACAGATCAGGATACACAGCTTACCAATTGCAAAAAATTTTTCTGACCTACAGAAAATTTCAGCCTTTGAATCGCTTTTCCAGGTATACACAGCTTCCCAATTTAACAATTTTTCTGTCCAACAGAAAATTTCACCTTTTGAATTTCTGTTCCCGGTACACAAAGCTCACCAATTCAATATTTTTCTGACCTACAGAAACGACGGCCTTTGAATTGCTAGTCCAGATTATGTAGTTTGAATTATTCTTATTTGCTCAAAATTCGTGTTATGAGTTCTGGGCCCATAACCTATTGAGACAGAATATGTACGCAATGGAATTTAAATGTGTGTGCTTTATTTAAATTCAGTATACAGAGTGATATGGAAAATGAAAATTATTTTTTCAATACACAACAATTAATACTAAGGTAACTTAATCAAATTAATTATGTTGAACTAAAGTAGAATAACATAAAGTATTTTCAACATTAGATAATATTAAGTGGTTCTTGGACACTAAAAAGTGATATTTGCACAATTCAAGTGGTTCTAACATCATATACAGTGGTCTTTAGACCATATACAGTGATCCTAAGACCTTACACAGTGGTCCTTAGACCATATGGTCTTCCATAAACGGTATAAAGTGACCCTTAGACCATAAAGTGGTTCTTAGACCTTAAACTATATACAGTGGTCCATAGACCATATAAAAAGGTCTAAAGAGCATTTGAAGTGAACCATAAACAGCGATCCTTATCTCCTTCTTAGTAGTCCGTAAACCATGTTCCTTGGACTCTATAAAATGGTCTTTTGACCATTTAAAGTGGTCCTTAAACCATATACAGTGGTCCTTAGACCATATGGTCGTCCATAAACGATATAAAGTGGCCCTTAGACCATAAAGTGGTATTAAGACCACTTAAAGTGGTTCTTAGACCTTAAACTATATACAGTGGTCCATAGACCATATAAAAAGGTCTAAAGTGCATTTGAAGTGGACCATAAACAGCGGTCCTTACCTCTTTCTTAGTGGTCCGTAAATCATATAAAGTGGTCCGTATATATATGTATATTGTCCTTAGACGCTATAAAGTGGTCCTTAGACCCAATAAGTTGGACCTTGGACCTTATTAAGTGGTCTTTAGACTATATAAAGTGATTCTTAGACCAATTGAAGTGGTCCTTGGAACCCACAAAATGGCCTTAGACGACCTTATAAAGTGGTTTTTGGACCACATTAAGTGGTTTTTAGACCATATACAGTGATCCTTAAACCACATAGTTTTCCTTAAACCATATAAAGTGGTCCTTAGACCATATAAAATAGTCCTTAAACCATATAAAGTGTTCCTTAGACCATGTAAAATAATTTTAAGACCATATAAGATGGGCTTAAGATCCCAGAAGTTAGTCTTTAGACGATATAGTGTTCTTTGGACCCTCTAAAGTGGTCTTTTGGCCATTTAAAGTGGTTCTTAGACCAGCGGTCCCTAAACCATGTACAGTGGTCCTTAAACCATATGCAGTGTTTCTTAGACCATAAATTGTTCCTTAAACCAAGTAAAAGTCCGGCCGGACCAAATTTATTATATTTCCAGCCATGGAGGAGAATAAGAACAGCATAATATAGCGTTTTTTATCCAAATATATTTAAAAAAATAGACTTCAGTACAAATTCGTTAACTTTATGGCTTATTTGGTTTTTTTTTTTTAATAATTTTGAAATATTATATAAATTATTTTGGGCAAGTTTCATATATATTCAATACAAAAGTATGTATGTGTTTCTTTTTTTATCTAAATAAAACCATAATCTTGTTTAATCATATCCGCAGCCTTTTCGGCAATCATAAATACAGGCCCATTGGGATGGCCCGCCACAATATTTGGCATAACACTGGCATCCACCACACGTAAATTTTTCACACCATAAACTCGTAGGCGAGCATCCACTACAGCTTCTCTATCCGAAATGGGACCCATCTTGGCTGTACCCACTTGATGGCAGATGGTAAGAGTCAGATGGCGAGCATAGCACTCCAAATAAGGTCGCGAGGTTACTTCACCATATTCCCGACACTGAGGTATTTGATGCGCCAATAGACGAGCATTGATTTTACGCATTGCTGGTAGCTTTAAAAAGTCTATGGTTTTCTGCAAACCCTTTACACTCATATCCAAATCATGGGGATCACTAAAGTAGTTGGGGAAAATCAAGGGATACTCCTTGGCATTCTTATTCTTGAGAATAATGCGTCCTCGGCTTCGTGGCTTTAAAATCATGGGAAATATTAAAAAGACATAGGCATTGTTTCTGACAATGTCTTTATATAGAGCTTGAAAAATGTCTTGCTTAATGCCAAATCCTTTTACCACGGCAGGAATGGTATCTAAACCTCCAGCGACTAGAAAAAGCTCTACTTCAGGCCAGCCATCACCATTTGTGGAATTATCGAAATCGTAAAAGGCTAAAGCCTCCACACCTCCAGCCAAGGAGAGCAAGCTATCCTTTGAGGATAACTTAAGCATTTCTGCGCCGTCCAATAAAGCCTCAAGTTTGATGGAGGTGGCATTGGTCAAAATGGTAAGAACCGGGGCTATGTGGTCTTGCAGATTATGACCCACCGCCAAATCCACCAAAGGCGTTATGTGCAATTTCTTTAGGTGCTTGGCAGGTCCCACTCCCGAAAGCATCAACAATTGGGGAGTGTTTATGGCACCAGCCGAGGAGATTACTTCCTTACGGGCTCTTACATTAAAAGTTTGATTTTTTGACTCATATAAAACGCCATAGGCCGATTTGGTTCTGGGATCCAACAAAATCTTGGTGACCAAGGCATTTTTCTTTATATGAAGATTGGGTCGTTGACCTTTGAGGGGATAAAGATAGGCACGATTGGAGCTCCAACGCAACACCTGATCTGTGGTGGTTTGTAAAAAGGACACACATTTCTGCTGTTTGCCATTGTAATCACATTGGGCTAAACCATCTTCTTGACCCGCCCTCACAAAGGCCTCTGCTATGGCCGAATGCCTTTGGATGTATGATATCTTGACAGGTCCTTGACGACCCACAAATTGACTTTCGGCATCTGGCACTAGGGAATCTTCCAATTTTCTAAAATAGGGCAAAACCTGCTCGAAATTCCAGCCTTCATTGCCCAAGGCAGCCCATTGATCATAGTCTCTATGATTTCCGCGAGTATACATCATAAAATTAAGCACCGAAGATCCGCCCATAACCTTGCCTCGGGGAAAATTGCAGCGATTATTGTCCAAGCCCAGGCAAAAACTTTTTGCAGGCTGGGTGCGATAATTCCAATTAATGTCTTGGCTTAATTGCAGCATATGCGCAGCCATGGGTATATCCATAATCAAAAGTTCAGGACCTCCAGCTTCGAGTAACAAAACGTTCCAATTGGGATTTTCCGATAGCCGGGCAGCCAAAGCACAGCCAGCTGTGCCAGCTCCCACCACAATGAAGTCATACTCCTCGAGCAGTGACACCTGATTGTCTTGGTTTTCCAAATTAGCCTGCCTTTGGCCATCTTGCAGAAATTCGAAGAAGAATTCTAAGATGCTGGTTTGACTTCTCTGACCTTGAGTCGATGATGCCAGCCAACATATGGCATAGATGAAAGGCAGAAAGGCACAACAATTCATAACAACACGAGACCGATATTTATTGCTGTTCACAATCAATCAGAACGATTAAAACTGAGACTCTTAAACTTTCCTAAAAGTAAATGGAGCTCGAGGGAGTCTTATGCTAGTTAACTAATTGCATAGTTTACGAATGAAAAAAAAAATTAGATAAATATTTTAAAAACCAGTTTTTCAGCTACAACGTATGGCTTACAAATATTAAGCCTGAATTTTAAAAAGTGCTGAATTTTAAAATATAAAACTCTCGGCAGCATTAAACTTTGTTATTTAATATGAGCACATAAATATCAGGTTATAGATCGATTTAGACCGTACTTGACACAGTTGTTGGAAGTCATAAGGGAACACTATGTGCAAAATTTTAGCCACATCGGACGACATTTGTGGCTTCCAGGGTCTCAAGAAGTCAAATCGGGAGATCGGTTTATATGGGAGCTATATCAGTTTATGGACCGATTTGAACCGTACTTGGCAATGTTGTTGGAAGTCATAACAGAACACTACGTGCAAAATTTCAGCCAAATCGGACAAAAATTGTGGCTTCCAGGGGCTCAAGAAGTCAAATCGGGAGATCGGTTTATATGGGAGCTATATTAGATAATGGACCGATTTGAACCGTACTTGGCACAGTTGTTGGAAGTCATAACAGAACACTATGTGCGAAATTTCAGCCAAATCGGACAAAAATTGCTGCTTCCAGGGGCTCAAGAAGTCAAATCGAGAGATCGGTTTATATGGGAGCTATATCAGATTATGGGCCGATTTGAACCGTACTTGGCAATGTTGTTGGAACAGAACACTACGTGCAAAATTTCAGCCAAATCGGACAAAAATTGCGGCTTCCAGGGGCTCGAGAAGTCAAATCGGGTGATTGGTTTATATGGGAGCTATATCCTAATCTGAACCGATATGGCCCATGTGCAATCCCCAACAACCTACATCAATATAAGGTAAATTTGCAAATTTTTCCCATGAACATTCCATTAAGGAACAGGGGCAAACTTCTCACATATCAATGAGTGCAGTCCGATTCAAGTTTAAGCTCAATGATAAGGGGCCTCCTTTTTATAGCCGAGTCCGAACGGCGTGCCGCAATGGGACACCTCTTTGGAGAGAAGTTTTAAATGGCATAGTACCTCAAAAATGTTGCCGGCATTAGGAGGGGAAAACCACTGCTGAAAATTTTTTCTGATGGTCTCGCCAGGATTCGAACCCAGGCGTTCAGCGTCATAGGCGGACATGCTAACCTCTGCGCTACGGTGGCCTCCGATATAAGGTATCTTTGCAAAAATTTCAACCAGCTAGCTTTACGTGTTTCAACGCTATCGCGATTTCGACAGACGGACATGGCTAGATCGAATCAGAATGGGGTCGCACATCATTATTTCGAGGCGCTACAAACAGAATTACTAGGTTAGTATACCCCTATCCTATAGTGGTGGGTATAACAAATCACCAAAAAAAAACCTTGCTAAATTCGGCCGGGCCGCATCTTATATACCCTCCACCATGGAACACATTTGACTCGTTCTTTTCCCGGGATCTTTTTTTAGGCGAACAAAGGATAATGGATAAGAATTACTATGCTATTGGTATGGTACGATTTAGACCATAATTGATTTGAATATTGGAGACCAGAGTAGAACTCATTGTGCAAAATTTCAGCCAAGTCGAATAAGAATTGAGCCCTTCAGATGATCAAGAAGTCAAATAGGGACGTCGGTTTATAGGAAAGCTGTATCAGGCTATAAACCGATTCGAACCATATTTGAGACGTATGTGGAAGGTCATGGGAGAAGACGTTGTACAAAATTTCAGCCAAATCGGATGATAATTGCGCCCCCTAGAGGCTCAAACAGCGCCCTCTAGAGGTTCAAAAAGCAACCTCTAGAGGCTCAAAAAGCGCCCTCTAGAAGCTCAAAAAGCTCCCTCTAGAGGCTCAAAAAGCGCCCTCTAGAGGCTCAAACAGCGCCCTCTAGAGACTCAAAAAGCGCCCTCTAGAGGCTCAAAAAGCGCCCTTTAGAGGCTCAAAAGCGCACTCTAGAGGCTCAAAAAGCGCCCTCTAGAGGCTCAAAAAGCGCCCTCTATAGGCTCAAAAAGCACCCTCTAGAGAGGCTCAAGATTCCAGATCGATTTATGTGGAAGCTATATATGATCATGAACCGATTTGGACCAGTAGTTGGAAGTCATAACAAAACACGTCATGCCGAATTTCAGCCAAATTGGATAAGAATTGAGCCCTCTAGTGGCTCAAGTAGTCAAGATTCAAGATCGGTTTATATACCAAAACATGGAGCGATATGGTCTATTTTCAATTCCAATCGTCCTACACTAATAAAAAGTATTTGTGTAATATTTCAAGCGGCTGGCTTTACTCCTTCGAAACTTAGCGTGCTTTGGCAGACAGACGGAGGGACATGGCTAGATCGACTTAAAATGTCATGACGATCAAGAATATATATATTGGGTTGCCCAAAAAGTAATTGCGGATTTTTCATATAGTCGACGTTGACAAATTTTTTCACAGCTTGTGAGTCTGTAATTGCATTCTTTCTTCTTTCAGTTATCAGCTGTTACTTTTAGCTTGCTTTAGAAAAAAAGTGTAAAAAAAGTATATTTGATTAAAGTTCATTCTAAGTTTTATTAAAAATGCATTTACTTTCTTTTAAAAAATCCGCAATTACTTTTTGGGCAACCCAATACTTTACGGGGTCTAAGACGAATATTTCGAGGAGTTACAAATAGAAACCTATGTAAACAAGACACTGATACTACCCGTGCGGTTATATGGTTCTGCAGCATGGGTATTTGTGAAAGCAGATGAGGCAGTGCTTGGAGTGTTTGGAGTGTTTGAGAGAAAGATTCTTCGTAAAATATATGGACCAGTTTGCGTTAATGGAAAATATAGAAAGAATATTCTTCTTTCAGTTATCAGCTGTTACTTTTAGCTTGCTTTAGAAAAAAAGTGTAAAAAAAGTATATTTGATTAAAGTTCATTCTAAGTTTTATTAAAAATGCATTGACTTTCTTTTAAAAAATCCGCAATTACTTTTTGGCCAACCCAATACTTTATGGGGTCTAAGACGAATATTTCGAGGAGTTACAAATAGAAACCTATATACACAAGACACTGATACTACCCGTGCTGTTATATGGTTCTGCAGCATGGGTATTTGTGAAAGCAGATGAGGCAGTGCTTGGAGTGTTTGGAGTGTTTGAGAGAAAGATTCTTCGTAAAATATATGGACCAGTTTGCGTTAATGGAGAATATAGGCGACGTATGAACCACGAGCTGTATGACGACGATAGCATATTTAAACGCATCAAAATACAACGGCTGCGTTGGCTAGGTCATGTTGTCAGAATGGATGACGAAGCTCCAGCAGAGAAGTTTTTTGAAGGCAAAGGCGGTGGTACACGCAAACCGGGAAGACCAAAAGCCCGATGGAAAGATCAAGCGGTGGGAGACACCTCGAGAGTTGCTGTGAGAGATTTTAGAATGAGCGCAGAAGATCGAGGCGTTTGGAACGCTATTCTACGTTCGGCTAGTGAAACAAATGCTCTATCGTAGTATGTGGGAGGGTATTAAAAAATAAACAAATATATATATAGAAAATATAAAAAAATAGGAAAAAAAAATAAGCAATACATGTATAAATCACCAATACATTCAAATGCAAATAACTATTCATAGAGAAGCAAAAAACATTCCAGCAAATTTTTTATTAAAAAAAATAGAAACAAAATTGTTTTAAAAATTCTGCTTGAATTCTAGGAATATATAACCAAATTTATGTACATGGTATACATACATTAAAACTTTTTTGTCATATAACCAAACTAGATCTGCCCATCTTGTAACGGTCATGTGACACGAAATGCTTGTTGGTATGTGTCAAACTACAAAAAAAAAAAATTAAATTTGCAAATGTGTCCCTTTAAAAATTACATACAAATGGATTTACCCCGTAGGTCAAAATCCAAACCGGATTGTCTTATTGTTATGCTATAATCAACTAAGCCGAAAAAAAATCTGACATGAATTCTGGAAAAGCCGTAAATAACACTTCATATCTAAAAATGGCCAAAGAAAGCATAAATATTCCAAAAAAACCAAATTCTATCCATAAGATAAGTGGGATTATCTGTTAGTTAGCAAACCAATGCCAACAGCCATATGGTGTTAAAAGTTAAATGCCTAAAACAATGGACTTGTTTGATTTTTAAATACATCACCAAAGGCAATAGCAATGACACCGGCTTTTGTGAACAGTGCCTGCGAAAAGACACAATGAAAACGTGCAAAAAGCAAACATTTTGAACAAAAACCAAAAGTATCACCATGTGAGTTATAAGGGATTTTAAAAATTGGTGAGAACACTATTTGGCATACATCAATTAGGTAGCAAACAATCGACTATGAAAATACCGATGGTAAAACCAATACCACCAGATGTTCGAAGCAATGATTTAAATAAAAACAAGTAAAAGCGTGCTAAGTCCGGCTGGGCCGAATCTTGGGAACGCATCATCATGGATTCTGCTAAAATGTGGGAGTTATATCTAGTTATAGACCGAATTGGACCGTACTTGGCGCAGTTGTTGAGAGTCATAAATGAATACTATGTGCAAAATTTCAGCCAAATCGGACAAAAATTGTGGCTTGCAAGGGCTCAAGAAGTCAAATCGGGAGATCGGTTTATATGGGAGCTCTATTTAAATCTGAACCGATATGGCCCATTTGCATATCCCAAGGACATACGCCAATACAAAGTATTTTTGCAAAATTTCAAGCGACTAGCTTTACGCGTTCGACCGCTATCGTGATTTCGACAGTCAAGTTCTTTTCCCGGAATCTCTTTTTAGGCGAAGAAAGGATAATAGATAAGAATTGCCATGCTATTGGACCTATATCAAGTTATGGTAAGATTTGGACCATAATTGATTTGAATGTTGGAGACCATAGTACAAGTCATTGTCAAAAATTTCAACTAAGTCGAATAAGAATTACACCCTTTGGAGGCTTAAGAAGCCAAAGAGAGAGATCGGTGTATAGGGAATCTGTATCAGGCTATAAACCGATTCACACCATATTAGAAACGCATGTGGAAGGTCATTGGAGAAGACGTTGTACAAAATTTCAGCCAAATCGGATGATAATTGCGCCCTCTAGAGGCTCAAACAGTGCCCTCTAGAGGCTCAAACAGTGCCCTCTAGAGGCTCAAAAAGCGCCCTCTAGAGGCTCAAAAAGCGCCCTCTAGAGAGGCTCAAGTTCCCAGATCGGTTTATGTGGCTGTTATATATGGTCATGAACCGATTTGGACCAGTTGTTGGAAGTCATAACGAAACATAAGCGAAATTTCAGCCAAATCGGATAAAAACCGCGGCTTGCAAGGGCTCAAGAAGTCAAATCGGGAGATCGTTTTATATGGAAGCTTTATCAGGTTATTGACCGATTTGGACCATACTTGGCACAGTTGTTGGAAGTCATAACAGAACCCAACATGTAAAATTGCAGCCAAATCAGACGAAATTTCAGGGGCTCAAGAAGTCAAATCGAGAGATCGGTTTATATGAGAGCTATATTAGGTTATAGAACGATTAAGACTTGAACCAGTTGTTGGAAGTCATAAGGGAACACTATGCGCAAAATTTCAGCCAAATTGGTCAAAAATTGTGGCTTTCATGGGTTCAGAAGTCAAAACGGGAGATCGGTTTATATGGGAGCTATATCAGTTTTATAACCGAATTGGCCCATACTTGGCGCAGTTGTTGGATGTCATAACGAATAACTATGTGCAAAATTTCAGCCAAATCGGACAAATATTGAGGGTTCCATGGGCTTAAGAAGTCAAATCGGGAGATCGGTTTATATAGAAGCTATATCTAAATCTGAACCGATATGATCCATTTGCAATCCCCAACGACCTACATCAATATTAAGTATTTGTGCAAAATTGTAAGCAACCTCTATTGTGATTTCGACAGACGGATCGACGGACATCGACGTCTAGATCGACTCAGAACGTCGAGACGATCAAGAAAACTTTATGGGGTCTTAGAAGAATATTTCGAGGTGTGACAAACGGAATTGCTAGATTAGTATACCCCCATTCTATGGTGGTGGGTATAAAAACGAATTTGATATCCAATTGAAGACCCATATGTTTGGCTCCCCCAAACGCCCCACTCCGAAATACCTGCCTATTATATATTGGGTTGCCCAAAAAGTAATTGCGGATTTTTTAAAAGAAAGTAAATGCATTTTTAATAACTCTTAGAATGAACTTCAATCAAATATACTTTTTTTACACTTTTTTTCTAAAGCAGGCTAAAAGTAACAGCTGATAACTGAAAGAAGAAAGAATGCGATTACAGAGTCACAAGCTGTGAAAAAAATTGTCAACGCCGACTATATGAAAAATCCGCAATTACTTTTTGGGCAACCCAATAAAAGGTATTTGAGGTGGAAATTGAGTAATTTTCGGGAAATTGATATTCATTTTCCGGACAAAGACCCTGGGGTTCACACCACCCTCAAACAGAACTTATCTACCCATGATGTCAATATGGGGCTCATTGAAAAATTAATTTGAGCACGAAGTTTATATTTACTTTAAGAGCCAAGTGACTGGTTGGCCACCCCACCCCCGAAATACCCCCTAAACCGGAAATATTTATTTTATTTCTAAATTTTTTTTTTTAAATAAAATTTTTTGAAAATATTTTTTTTTTTTTTATTTTTATAATATTTTTATTTTTTTTTTTTTTAACATTTGTTTGTAATGTTTTTTTATGATTTTTAATATTTTGTCTCTTTTTTATTATAAAATTTAAAACTTTTTTTTCTAGAAAATTTTTTGATTTAAATGCTTCTAGAACTGTTTTGATGAATTTTTGCTCTCCAAAACTGTTGTTTCTCTTACTCTACATGCAAAAACCAACGGCATGCGACAGCTTCTTGTTGTATATAAAAATAGTTTTGCCAATATGATAATAAAATTTTAATCAAAAATCTTTTTTGGCGGCAATTTTGTATGCACAAGCGATGTGAAGAAACTCGTACGTGCTTAATGGCATGTGAGCAACCATAAAAATCTAAAAAATAAAACCCCACACAAACTATGATTCTGCGCAAGTGCGACTATTTGGCTGCAGACAAAGAAATACTGCGTTTAAAATGACTTGAACATTTAAAATGAAAACGAAAGTTAAGTGAGGAATGAGTAGGCAGAAAAGAAATAACAACAAAAAAAAAAAAAAACAATTGGCCACAATCAAGAAGACTAGCTAGCCCTAGGCAAAATTTAAGAACTGTAGAGGCAGCCAATGAGTTAGGCAGACAGTCAGACAGACAGACAGCCAGTCTTGAAAAGAAAATTGAAACAATTAAAACAAAAAACCAAACAAATCCATACAGAGACATTCTTATGGCTAACCATCGGTATTGCCTTTGGCCAAACAAATACAACAGACAAGTGCTTGACTCTACAGACAAGTGGAAGCTGGAACTGCTGTTTATGGCCAGCCAAGAATTTTTTCAAAGCTGCTGAGCCACAACACCAAATTTTTTTTCTTATTCGTTTTCAAAGTTTAAGTTCAAACATCAAGACCATCAAGCCAGCTGAGCCGTTGGCGGCGCTGCTCATGACTCAATGAGGGGCTACCAAAGGGGGTATGCCAGGGTTTTGGTGGGCAAAGACAACCAGTTTTTTGCCAGCTTCTATTAATTTATAAAAGTCGGCGGCTGTGGCCGTTGCTGCTGCCATCACTGCCAACGCTGCTGTGGCTGCTGCGCCGCCGCTCTGCTCATTAAGAATATTGTAAAGACAAAACAGTGGATTTTTGTTTGGCTTTGTGTGGACTGTTTTGTGGATTTTTAGAAGTATCTGTCCCATAACATTGTTGGCCATTAAAACCAAAACATAAAACTTGGCTACAGACATTGCGAGTTAAGATCGGCAACAGAACGGTTGGTTAGCTAAAAAACGAGTGGCGATTCGCCCAATAAAAAATTAATAAAAAAAAATTCTAAAAGTTAGAAAAGAAAACGCAACGAATATAAGTTTCAAGAAAAACAGTGAAAAATATACAAGAAAAAAATCAAAGAAATTTAAAAAATCTAATAAAAGAGAAAAACAAAATTAAAAAAAAAAGTTTTATCTCAAATATTATGCAACATTTTTATTAAAAAAAAAAAAAATTCAAAACAAAAGTGAAAAACTTATCTAACAAAATGTTTGAACCTCGTTTTGTGTTGGCCACCTTGGCCTTAATCGCGCTTTCCCTGTCTGCCTCGATGGCCCAAGATCGCAATGTGATTTTGGAAACTTTGGATTTTCTGCGGCGCGGCCAAGAGGATGTGGAGCTGGAAAACTACGATAATCTGATACAAATGGAAGGCGAATACGATTTTATTGTGGTGGGCGCTGGCACTGCTGGCTGCACTTTGGCTGCCCGTCTCTCTGAGAATCCCAAATGGAAGGTCTTGCTCTTGGAGGCTGGTGGGCCGGAACGCCTCATCATGGATGTGCCCATTGTGGCCCATTTCCTGCAATTGGGTGAAATGAATTGGAAATATCGCACTCAGCCCTCGGACAAGGCCTGTCTGGCCATGAACAACAATCGCTGCAATTGGCCCAGAGGCAAAGTCATGGGTGGCTCCTCGGTACTCAACTACATGATGTACACACGAGGCAATCGCCGCGATTACGACCGCTGGGAGCAGCTGGGCAATGAGGGTTGGGGCTTCGATGATGTCTTGCCCTATTTCAAGAAATACGAAGGCTCCAGTGTGCCCGATGCCGATCCCGATATGGTGGGCCGCACAGGTCCTGTCAAGATTTCCTATGTCAATTGGCGTTCTGACATTGCCACCGCCTTTGTGGAGGCTGCCCAGCAAGATGGCTTGAAATACCGCGACTACAATGGCCATATACAAACTGGAGTGGCCTATTTGCACACCACCACCCGCAATTCCACCCGTTGGAGCTCCAACCGCTCCTACTTGTACCCCTTGAAGGGAAAACGCACCAATTTGCATGTCAAGAAAAATGCCTTGGTCACCAAGATTTTGATTGATCCCGACACCAAGACAGCCTATGGCGTTTTGGTCAACACCGATGGCCACGAACACAAAATCCTTGCTCGCCGTGAGGTTGTGGTAAGCGCTGGTGCCATTAACACCCCCCAATTGCTAATGTTGTCCGGTGTGGGTCCCGCCAAACATCTGAAGGAATTCGGCATAAAACCCTTGGTGGACTTGGCGGTGGGCTTCAATTTGCAGGATCACACTGCCCCGGCGGTGACCTTTACCACCAATGCCACTTCGTTGCATTTCGAAGATTTTGCCCAACCCAATTGGCTCAACAGATTCAATCGCCAAGAGGGACCCTATGGCTCTCCTGGAGGCTGCGAGGCCATTGCCTTCTGGGATTTGGATCATCCCAATGAGGAAGATGGCTGGCCCGATATTGAGCTGTTCCTGGTGGGTGGTTCCATGACCTCAAATCCTGCTATATCTCGTGGTTTTGGCCTCAAGAAGAATATCTATGACAATATGTTTGCCGAAATAGAGGAACGCAATCTGAATGCCTTCATGATATTCCCCATGATACTCAGGCCCAAGAGTCGTGGCCGTATTATGCTCAAATCCACCGATCCCTTCAAATACCCACTCATCTACTCCAACTATTTTACCCATCCCTATGATGTGGACATCTCGGTGCGGGGCCTATTGAAGGCCATTAGTCTCATGAACCAGGAGGGCTTTAAGAAAATCAATGCCAAAATGTGGGATCGCCGCGTGCCTGCCTGCATGAAGAACAACGAGTTTGCCTCCTATGGCTATTGGGAGTGTTATGTGCGTCACTTCACCTTTACCATTTATCACTACTCGGGCACCACCAAAATGGGTCCCAAGTCGGATAGAGCCGCTGTGGTGGATCCCCGCCTTAGGGTGTATGGCATTAAGAATTTGCGTGTAGCCGATGCCAGTATAATGCCAGAAATTATGTCTGGCCATCCCAATGGACCCGTATTCATGATTGCCGAGAAAGCTGCCGATATGATAAAACAGGATCATGGTTTCAAGCAGTAGCCAAGGTAAACTGTCACCCAGGGGAGAGATTATCTCGCCCTAAACTCCTAAAGAAAAGAAGCTGAGTGTTATTTATGGTCATTAAGTCATGTAGAAATTCTGCCCTTCATTTATTGCCAGATGTTTCAGTTCATTTTGTGGAATGTAGGAAACATTGTTAAACTGTTTTGTATTTTAGCGTAATCCTTCGCCACCCCTCCAAAAAAAAAAAACAAAACTACAAGCCATTAGATACCGAATATATAGTTGCCTTGAACGTGGATCCTAGATGTGGTTGTGAAATTGGTCTGCGCATGTGCGCAGTACACATTTTCATGCTGCATATAAAAGAGCATACCAAAGTATTGAGTGGCTTAATTTTATTCATAAAATTATATGGCTACTGTAAGCATGTTTTTATATATAAAAAAAAATTAAATGTAAATTTTTAGAAAGTCATTAGTTCATAAAAACCATAGGAAAAAAAACTTGCAGGAGTTGGCAATTTCCAAAGAAAAAAGGAAAACACAGTGGCAAAGGAAAGAAAGTAAAAATGGAAAATAAAAAATTAAGCGCCATCTGGTAGGGAAATTTGGAAAAATAACTGTAGTAACGATTCCTGGAGAGCGAAAAAAAAACAGAATTTAACAATGAAAATGTAGAATTTTGAGGAAAATGAGGAAACTTTTAAAAAGAAGTTTTGCAAAGCGCCCTCTTGCGGATAATATAGTGAAAAATAACCATTTAAAGTTAATTATAAATGATAATGACTAGCTTTGTACATATTCAAAATGACTTAGAAACCATAGAAAAAGTGGAAACTTAACACAATCTCAGAAGACAAAGAGCGCCATCTTTAGGGGAAATCGATCAATTTGATAAATGATGCTTATAATGCTGAAATTTTGAATAGAATAAAATGAGTTTGAAATTTCTGTGGAAAATATTGAGTTCTAATTGATTATGTACTTAATTATTTCCAAGCAGCGCCCTCTTGCGCAAATAATCTTTATAAGCTAAGGAATAAAGTCCCCGATAAATGGCAAATATTACACAGCATTATAGATTTTTTTCTAAGTGTTATGTGACTTAGAGCCCATTGTAAAAGAAAAGAGGAAACTTTAAAAAATCTCAGAAGAAAAAGGGCACCATTTTTTTGGAAATTGTAATAATTAGATAAAAGATGGCGCCCTTTGTCCTTTGGGATTTTTTTCTCTTTCGTGTCTTAAACCAACTAGACAAATGATTTTTAAAATGCTTAAATTTTTAATACAACAATATGAGTTAGAAATTTCTGTGGAAAATTTTTAATTCACCTTGTTTTCAATATAACACCCTAACAGAGCCATCTTGCGGAAATAATTATCATAAAGTAACGAAAATTATCACCGAGAAGGGTACATATAACACCACACTTTATACTGCTTTCCTAAGTTTTATGCTAAGGGGGACTACACAACTGTACAGGCTAACATATCAGCCTAAAACCTACACCGCTTGAGTTCAAATCCTGACGTATTCGAAAAGTATATCATATGGGTCTTATTGTAATAGATTTTGGGCCTAATTTCTCACATTGCACAAAGTTTAGGACACCGTAGCGCTGAGGTTAGCACATCCGCCTATGACATTGAGCGCCTGGGTTCGAATCCTGGTGGTTTGCATTACACAAAGTTTTGCTAGCGCCATCTAGCGGAGAAATTGTATTTATATATTAGTATTAAAAGTAAAAATAAATATTGAATAAAAATGAAATTAAAAAAAAATATATATAAATCTAAAAAAATATTAAAATTAAAAAAATATAATTAAAAACCTAAAAAAATGTATTAAAAAAAATTTAAGAAATTTTTGAACAAAAATTGCAAAAAATTTAAATTTTTTTTGAAAAATTATATAAAAAAATTGGAAAAAATATAAAAAATTAATAGCAAGTTTAAAAAAATTAAACAAATATATATGCATATATTTCCTTTTCTTAAATTAAATATAAATTAAAAAACAAAAACATTACATATTAAAAAATATAAATAAAAAAATTAAAAAAAAAATAAAAATAAAAAAAATTTAATTAAAACAAAGACTAAAAAAATATTAAAAACAAATATTTGTATGGAAAAAAATATTAAAAACTAGAAAAATAATTAATAATCTTAAAAAAATTTATGTAAAAAATTTTTGAAATTTAAAAATTAACTATTTTCGTTTTTTTAAACTTTATTTTAATATTCTTAATTTTTTGTTTAGTTTGCATTATTTTAAAATTTTTTTTCGAAAATTTTTACACTTTTCTCAAAAATTTTTTACAATTTTTTTATATATGTTTGTTTAGGATTTTTTTCTAGTTTTTAATAATTTTTTTTTCTTATTTTTTACATAAATTTTTTTTAATCTATTTTTTTATATTTTTTTTTAATTTTTGTTTTTTTTATTTGTTTTTTTTATTATTTTTTTTTTAATTATATTTTTTTTAATTTGTTTTTTTATTTACATTTTTTTAAATTTTTGTTTTTTTTATTAATATTTTTTTTATTTATAATTTTTTTTTAATTTTTAATATTTAAGAAAGGGAAATTTATGTATATATATATATATATATATATATATATATATATATATATATATATATATATATATATATATATATATATATATACCTATATATATATATATATATATATATATATATATATATATATATATATATATATATATATATATATATATATATATATATATATATATATATATATATATATATATATATATATATATATATATATATATATATATATATATATATATATATATATATATATATATATATATATATATATATATATATATATATATATATATATATATATACATATATATATATATATATATATATATATACATATATATATATATTTTTTTATTTTTTTTTTAACTTGTTATTAATTTTTGAAATTTCTTTTCCAATTTTTTAAATATTATTATTCAAAAAATGTTTAAAAATTTTTAGAAAAAAATTTAAAAAAATTTAAAAAATAATACAAATTAAAAACAAAATAGAATGTTAAAAAAAAAGTTTTAAAAACAAAAATTTAATTTTTTTTTTTAATTTTAAAATTTTGCTATAGGAAGTGGGAGCCACTACAAAATGTGAATTCAAAATATTTTTTGATAAAAAAACGCCTACACCAAAAGTTATGGAAACAAATTTTAACACATTTTTTTCAAATTTTTATCAAATTTATAGAAAAGCTTTAATATTTCACTTAATGATGGAACACTACTTTATTCATATAATTGCCGTAGCTGGTCTTGTAAAAGTCTACAGAATAGACACAACCTATTTCCCTATCACGCTAACTTTGTTCTATAGAATTGAAGATCTCAACAGGTAAAGGCGCCGATTTTGAGGCCTGATAGCATTGCTTGTTTTGCATCCGCAAAGCCTGGTCTCCGAATCATAAGTTTATATCTTTCTCTTATTGAGTGACATTGCCAGTTTAGTACTCACCTTTCAAGGAGAAGAACAGAATTACTGCTTAAAAACATCAGAAGTTCAATGTGAGTGTCTAACATGTGTTCCATATATTTAATGGGGTATTTCAGGAGGAATAAATAAAGACGGTTGAGGAATCCTTTGTCAAACTTTTAGAAGTTTCAAGGTAGTCCACTTGGAAGCTTAACTTTGGAAGGCATACGGTCTTTCTATTAGAGCGCTTTTATCAGGCTTTACTAATTTTCCCACTGGGATGTCAGAGCTCAAAAAGCAGACCCTAAACTCCTAAAGACTTGTAAATATCACACTATAACACTGTTCGCGAGGGTTCAAATCCTGGCGACACGGTCAAAAAAAAAAATTCAGCGGTGGTTTTCGCCTCCTAATGTTGGCAACATTTGTGAAACATCTCTTCAAAGAGGTGTCGCACTGCGGAACGCAATCATGAAATCATTCCAAATAAATGATTTTAATTAACAAACGTTTATAATTAAAATTTCTAACAACCACTTAAAACACAGCAGGTTTCGTTACCAGTCAATAAAATACTAAGTCAAAACAGCTAACCAAAACTACAGATGGCCCCCATATTCAAAATAAAATGATGTTTGCTATTATTTATATATTTTTTTCCAACAATTTTGTGCCTGTAAATACCAAGAAAAGTAACCGAATTGCATATTATCACAATTTTTTTAGTTTTTTTTTATTTATTATTTTACAATAATTGTAACCAATTCGTTTTTATATAAATATTTTTTTAATTTATTTTCAACTTTTCCTTGTTTTTAGTATTTCTCTTCTTTTGCCACATTTGCCTGGAAATTGTGTTTATTTTCTTGAAATTTGTTGTTATTATAAAGAAAATATTCACTGGTTACAACTTTACTTAGTTTTACCACACACATTTTTTTTAGAAATAAGTACTACGAACTGATAATTAAGTTAATACGTTTAAGTGATAATAATAAAAAAAATATATAAAATAAATTTATTGTAAAACTTGTTTATTGAATTTTGTTTTCATTTTGGGAGGGAAGAAAAAGCGAGGCAAAAACCTTATGCACCTTAACATTGACATAGATGAAACCAAGGTACAGCCAATAGGGCTCCGGAAGGCGAATCTGGAAAATATTCTGAAAATCGTTTTATATGGGAGTTACAACTGGTTATGGACAAATTCAGTCCATATTTGCTACGAATATCAAAAATAGAAGCCACATTCAATAGAAATTGGTTTCTTTAGAGGCTCAAGAAGTCAGATCAGAATATCGATTCATATGGAAGCTATATCATGTTATAGTCCGATTCGGATCATAATTGTAGCCATGGTGGAAAATTTCAACCAAATCGGTAATGAATTGTGTTATTTAGAGGCAGAGAAAGTTAAATCTAGAGGTAGATTTTTAAATCGTAGTTAAATATAGAGGTAGATTTTTGTATAAGGTGTCAAGCAATAGAGAACAAATACAGTAAGCCAACGCGTGAATTGTTAACTAAATCAAAAAATTAAGAGGCTCAACGGTCTTACCTGGAGTTCAGTTATACGGGAGCGGCTTTAGACTTAAAAAAAAAAAACAAACACGGTTTCTTTTGATTAACAATATTGTTTTTCAAAACCCGGTTTTTTCGTATGAAAACCCGGTTTTTTCGTAAAAGCTCTTGTTTTTTAAAGCAAACTGATTTTTCATAAAAATTTGTTTCTCTTAATAAGTTTTTCAAAACCCGGTTTTTTCTTATGAAAACCCGGTTTTTTCGTATGAAAACCCGGTTTTTTCGTAAAAGCTCTTGTTTTTTAAAGCAAACTGATTTTTCATAAAAATTTGTTTCTGTTAATAAGATTTTCAAAACCCGTTTTTTTCGTGTGAAAACCCGGTTTTTTTGTATGAAAACCCGGTTATTTTTTATGAAAACCCGATTTTTTCGTAAAAGCTCTTGTTTTTTAAAGCAAACTGATTTTTCATAAAAATTTGTTTCTGTTAATAATCGGGATTTCCACAATAACCGTTTTTATAAACGGATGTTTTTCATAACAGCCGCGGTTTCCATTTATTTTTCCTGAATTTTCATGCTTTTTCCATAAAACCCGGTTTTTTATAAGAATCAGTTTTTCGTAAAAACCAGGCTTTTCTTTTAAAACCAAATTTTTATAACAATTGGGTTTTTTATAAAAATCCGGTTTCATAAAAACCGGGTTCATCATTAAAATTAAGTTAAAAATCAGATTTTCTTAAAAAAAAGGGTGTTTCATAAGTATTAGATTTTTCATAACAGCCTAGGTTTTTCATAAAGGCTTTTTTGTCATAAAAACCAGACTTTTTTTTTAAAAAAAGTCGGTTTTTTATAAAAGCTTTTTTTATAAAAACGTTTTTTTTTTATAAAAACCGGTTAATGATAGGTGAGAATTTTACTCCAGCTGCTTAATGTAATGCTAGTGGGCCAATTTGCTTGTAGGTTCTTTATAAGAACCTATTTTTTCTTAAACACGGGCTTCTTAAAAACGAGTTTTTCATAAAAACTGAGTTTTATACAAAGGGAGTGTTTCATAAACACTGAAGATTTTAATTAAAACCATTTGAATAAAATAGGGGTTTTTCATAAAAGTTTTTCATAATAACCAAATTTTTATAAAAACTTAATTTTTCATAAAAACCGAATTTTTCATAAAACCCGAATTTTTCACAAAATCTATTTTTATCATGAAACCTGAATTTTTCATTAAAACCCGTTTTTTTTAATGAAAAGGGATTTTATAAAAACCGGTCAATGATAGGTGAGTGCTTTGCTCCAGTTCCTTAATGGAATGCTCGTGGGCCAATTTGCTTGTAGGTTTTTCATAAAAACCGATTTTTTTAAAGCACGGGTTTTTTAAAAACGAGTTTTTCAAAAAAGCCGTGTTTTATACAAAGGGAGTGTTTCATAAACTCTGAAGATTTTAATTAAAACCATTTGAATAAAAAATGGGTTTTTTCATACAAGTTTTTATAAAAACCAACTTTTTTATAAGAACTGAATTTTTCATAAAAAACTAATTTTTCATAAAACCGAATTTTTCACAAAACCGATTTTTATCATAAAACCTGAATTTTTCATAAAAACCGTTTTTTTATAAAAACGGAAAAGTTTTTTCATAAATATCTAGTATTTCGGAAAACCCGAGTTTTTCATGAAAACCTAGCTTTCATAAAAACAGCACTTTTCATAAAAACCGATTTTTTCATAAAAACCGAGTTTTTCAAAAAAAACCCATTACACCCGAGTTTTTCGTAAAAACCGAGTTTTTCAAAAAAAAACCCATGACACCCGAGTTTTTCATAAAAAAAAAAGAGTTTTTCATAAAAAAACGAGTTTTTCATAAAAACCGATTTTTTCATAAAAAAAACGAGTTTTTCATAAAAAACCAAGTTTTCCATAAAAACCCGAGTTTTTATAAAAAAAACGAGTTTTCATAAAAAACAGTTTTTTTTATAAAAAAAACCTAATTTTCAAAAAAAAAAAACAATTTTTCATAAAAAATCGATTTTTCCATGAAATTTTCTACTTTCTCTTCCTCATTCGTAAACTCCTGACTCATAATATATAATTTCGCCTACTAACAACAATATCTGAAATATTTTTCGGCAGTGGTTATACCCTATCTACCTCCTACTGCTGCCGTCATTTAAAAGGTCTTTATTCACACATTCTGTTTTCTTCACCCACCACCACTACCTGGGCTGCCACTGAAGTACCATTTGGCTTTTAAAGCGTGTGTCACTGTTATCTTAATCCGCTTTGCCGGCCTAGCATGACATAAGTGTCAAAATTTAGACAAATATTTGAATTTGAACAATAAAATGCGCTCCACTTGAAGAGGCACATATCAACAGCAAACAAAGAAGAAAAAAAAAGTTCGACTTAAATATTGACACCTTTTGCTATTTAATCGCCCATGAAGATGTTAATTGGTTAGTCAAATATTTAAAGTAAATTAAACGGGGGAGACGATGCTAGGGGAAAAAAATAAATAAAGATTTACACTTGCCGTAAAAAAAGGTGTCCAAGCAACAATCAAAAGATGAAATAGGGTAACAACAGCTAAAATTTAAAATAAAGCTTCCAGAGGTATCCAAATCCAATGACATAATCAAAAAAGGACAACAAATCTATATAACCTGTCTTTGGTCTTTCCCCCTTAACGAATTTAAATAACTGCAGTTGACAAAAAGAAATGAATTTCTCTATGTTATTCTAACTTGTTTGTGTTTGCACGTTTTTGTTTTCATCAAAAATGTCTGGGAGCAAGTTTTAAAATATAAAAAAAAAGTTTTTTTTTTAAGTTTTGTCATTGGTCTCTGTTTTGATACGTTAATAAAAGTCAAGATGGATATATTTCTAAACCGGATGATAGATAGAAATCTAATTTTTTAAATTTTTTTTATATGAAGTCACAAATATACTTTGTGCAGTAATCACATAGACATAACGTCTTATTTTGCAATAGAAGAAAGAAAGCTTTTGCAATATATATTAAACTGGTTGCAAATTTAAATTTACGGCACGCGTAAAAAAACCCAAAATTTTAACCAGGCAAACTTTTTTAAAATGTTAATAAATATAAATATGAAGGAGTACGACCTCATTCTTATCCTTTCATTCTTTACAACCCTGCGTATAATTGATATTAATTCAATTAAAATTACTTATACGACCTACAGCACAGAAAAAAATCTTTTTTATAAGGAAAAACGAATTGATATGGCAACGTTTACAAAAACAATATATCCCATTTTGTGTGATGATGTTAAAAATGTAGGGTTTAATGGTATGTGCAGCCAAAAACTAAATCCTCATACTTTTTCAAAGAATTGACTTCCAAAAATTAAAAAAAAAATCCCTTAGAGAACTCTTTTGTTTACTGACCACCTTCTTCATTTCCCTTAAATGTTTCAACTTGACAAGTTTTCAAACTATTTATTACATCTGACAAACCCCATGGTATTTTACGCAACCTTGCGTATAATTGATATTAATTCAATTAAAATTACTTATACGACCTGCAGCACAGAAAAAAATATTTTTTATAAGGAAAAATTAATTGATATGGCATCGTTTATGAACACAATATATTCCATTTTGTGTGATGATTTTAGAGATTTAGGGTTTAATGATGTGTGCAGCCAAAAACTAAAATCTTATACTTTTTCAAAGAATTGACTTCCAAAAATTAAAAAAAAAATTCTTAGAAAACTAATTTTTTACTGATCACCTTCTTCATTTCCCCCAAATGTTTCAACTTGGCAAGTTTTAAAAATATTTATAACATCTGACAAACTCCATGGTATTTTTCGCAACCCTGCGTATAATTGATATTAATTCAATTAAAATTACTTATACGACCTGTAGCACAGAATATAATTCTACCTTTTATATATAATTCTACCCTGCGTATAATTGATATTAATTTAATTAAAATTACTTATACGACCTGCAGCACAGTATATAATTCTACCTCTTATAGGGAAAAACGAATTGATATGGCAACTTTTTCAAACAAAATATATTCCATTTTGTGTGATGATTTTAGAGATGTAGGGTTTGATGATGTGTGCAGCCAAAAACTAAACCCCCATACTTTTTCAAAGAATTGACTTCCAAATATTAAAAAAAAAAATCCTTAAAGAACTCTTTTTTACTGACCAACTTCTTCATTACCCCTAAATGTTTCAATTTGGCATGTTTTCAAACTATTTATTACATCTGACAAAGCCCATGGTATTTTACGCAACCCTGCGTATAATTAATATTAACTCAATTAAAATTACTTATACGACCTGCAGCACAGAATATAATTCTACCTTTTATATGTAATTCTACCCTGCGTATAATTGTTATTAATTTAATTAAAATTACTTATACGACCTGCAGCACAGTATATAATTCTACCTCTTATAAGGAGAAACGAATTGATATGGCAACGTTTACAAAAGCAATGTATTCCATTTTGTATGATGATTGTAGAAATGTAAGGTTTAATGGTGTGTGCAGCCAAAAACTAAATCTCATACATTTTCAAAGAATTTAAAAAAAAAATCCTTAAAGAACTTCTTTTTACTGGCCACCTTCTCCATTTCCCTCAAATGTTTCATTTTAACAAGTTTTCAAACTATTTATATCATCTGACAAACCTTAGTCATGCACTTTTATACCTTTCCACGTGCACGAGATGACCCATGACGAAATGTTTTAAAGAAGATATCAACAAAACAAAAAACACCTAACTCGGAAGCGGTATTATTAACCGTTTAGCATTGACATTGAATTTCTTAACAAAGAAAAGATGTATAGGAAATTTCAAAATTGTTTATTGATGATAATTTTTGCAGAAATCTGGTTTGTTTGTTATTTCTTTTCAGTGTTTTTTTTTTTCATTTCATGTTGCCGAAATTATCAATAAGACCATCGTCTTAATCATCATCACCATTCAAGCTTGATATGGTAACACGCATGCGTAAGACAAGGGTCGGTCTTCCCTGAAGCTGCAGAGCAGCCGCCAAGAGATAAAAAGAGAGATTATGTTACCACACATTTTAGCTAATTATAAGGGTTATATTAATTGTTATTGTAGTGGAACAAAAAAGAGCTAATCACTATCATTGAAGGTATTTTAACAAAAATAAAGACCATGGAATTTAAAGCAACTTTTTATTCTGAGCAGAAATCGCTATAGTAAGAAGCTTAGAATCTTTGTGAGCTAGTATGCTTAAACCTTAACAGCTCAGCGTAGGCCATCTGTATCTGCCTTAAACTTTTGAATATCATTTTGTCTGCTCTATTCAGTCTATTTGCTATTTTCAAATTTGGTATTTATGCATGTGAAGGGAAGACGCTAACGGTTTGAGCTACAACAAAACCAAAACAAGCGGAAGTATTTAGTTGAGATGGCTATTTGAATTATGACTATTAAACTTTTTGGTGTTCGCTACAATTTGAGGAAACGAAATGAGTGAAAAATCATTGATGATCAATTCATTTTCTAGTAGTTTCTCAAACTTCCGAAAATGATTAGCAATATCACATGGCAAATTATACATAGAGAAGGTTTCTAAGCAATCTCAAAGAAACTAATAAACTAAGAGATACAAATAATTAATGATGGTGATGGTGAGGTGATGGCATTGTAGAACTAAAACAAAAAAAGTTCTGAATAACAATTAAAGACCTGCTAAAGATACCTTAATTTGAATGCTTATTGGAGGCTTTATATACTTGTCCATGGGTTGAGGGCAATAACAGATAGAAAAAGACTTGAAAGCAAAGTTTGCCAAATATAAAAATCGAGGCAAACAAAATTATACAAAATTTTGCAACTAAAAAAAAGGATTTAAAACAATTTTAAGTTCTAGAGACGCCACCGTGGGGCATTCATCCGCCATCCTGGCGAGAATATCAGAAAATTTTTCAGCGGTGGTTAATCCCCGCTAATGGTGGCGACATTTGTAAGGCATTATGCCATGAAAAAACTTCTACCAAAAGTAGGGTCCCACTGTGACAAATCCTAACGGTGGACTCGGCTATTAAAAAAAAAGTCCGTTGTCATTGAGCCTAAACTTGAATCGCATAGCACTCATTGATATGTAAGAAGTTTGCCCTGTTCCTTATTGGAATGTTTATAAGCATACACTTTGCCATGAAATCCTTTCCAATTACTTATACGCCCTTTAATACAGTACACCGTGTGGTATGATTATTTAAAATAGAATTATTATTAATCATGCCCACTATGGTTCAGGACCCTGTGTGGTATGATTATTTATAATATAATTATTATTACTCATGCCCACTATGGTACAATTTAAAAAAAAGTTTCTAATATTGACAAATGAATTGATATAGACATTCTGATTACAATAATCTCTTTATTAGCTGAAAGGTATAGAAATTTTTCTTATGTGATTTATGTGTGCAATAAACTTCCAAAAAAAAGCCAAATTTCGCAAAAATTTTCTCACAGAACTAAAATGACAACGGAAAAATCTAGGAGAATACAAATTCGATGCTTTTCATATTAAATCTTATAATAAAAACATTTTTTATCTAAATGTTCAATGTCCCAAGAAAACCCTTAACAAGTAAAAACATGCTAAGTTCGGCCAGGCTGAATCATGGGAACCCACCACCATGGATTCTGCTAAAAATGAATACAAAATAAATTTAGTTGAAGGGCATAATTTTGTTCTACATACCAAACTTCTGTCAAATCAGCAAAAATTAAAGCTTATAGGAACCGAACAAGGATGGTCGAGAGACCGGTTTACATGGGAGCTACATAAGGTCATAGACCGATTCGGACCGTATTTAGCACAGTTTTTGGAAGTCAAAACATAACACCGCATGCACAATTTCAGCCAAATCGGACAAAAAATACGGCTTGTAAGGACTCAAGAAGTCGAATCGGGAGATCGGTTTATATGGAAGCTATATCAGGCTATACACCGATTTGGACCGTGCTTGGCACAGTGTTTGTAAAATCGTAGTAGAACACCGCATGCAAAATTTCAGCGAAATCGGACAAAAATTACGGCTTGTAAGGACTCAAGAAGTCAAATCGGGAAATCGGTTTATATGGGAGCTATATCAGGTTATAGACCGATTTCAAGCGTAATTGACACAGTTGATGGAAGTCATAATAGAAAACTACTCGCAAAATTTCAGCCGAATCGGACAAAGATTGCGGCTTGTAAGGACCCAAGAAGTCAAATCGGCAGTTCGGTTTATATGGGAGCTATATCAGGTTATAGACCGATTTGGACTGTACTAGGCACAGTTGTTGGAAGTCATAACAGTACACTACTCGCAAAATTTTAGCCGAGGTTATAGACCGATTTGGACTGTACTAGGCACAGTTGTTGGAAGTCACAACAGTACACTACTCGCAAAATTTCAGCCGAATCGGACAAAGATTGCGGCTTATAAGGGTTCAAGTACAGTCGAGGTCGGTTATATACCGATTTCAACTGTACTTGGCACGGTTATTGGACGTCGTCCCAGAACACTACATGCAAAATTTCAGACCAATCGGATACGAATTGCGGCTTCCAGGGGCTAAATATGAACAAATTGGGAGATCGGCTTATAGTGGAGCTATATCCAAAATTCCAGGCAAATCGGACAAAATTTGCGGCTTGTAAGAACTCAAGAAGTAAAATCGGGAGATCGGTTTATATGGAAGCTATATCACGTTATAGACCGATTTCAACTGTACTTGGCACGGTTATTGAACGTCTTTACAGAAATTCACATGCAAAATTTTAGCTCAATCGGATAACAATTGCGGCTTCTAGGGGCTAAATATGTCAAATAGGGAGATCGGTTTATATGGGAGCTATATCTAAATCTGAACCGATATGCCCCATTTGTAATCCCCAACGATCCACATCGATATTTAGTATCTGCGCAACATTTCAAGGGGCTAGCTGTACGCATTTGACCTCTATCGTGATTTCGACAAACGGACGGACGGACATGGTCGACGACGAGACGATCCAGAATATATATACTTTATGGGGTCTAAGACAAATATTTCAAGCTATATCCAAATCTGAACCGTTACGTCGTTTATGATCCCCAACGACCTACATCAATAAGATGTATCTGTGCAAAATTTCAAGCGGCAAGCTCTATGCGTTCGACAGCTATCGTGATTTCGACAGATGAACGGACATGGTTAGATGGATTCAAAATGCCCAGACGATTATATATATACTTTATGGGGTCGCAGATCGATATTTCGAGGTGTTACAAACGGAGTAGCTTAGTATACTCCCTTCCTATGGTGGAGGGTATAAAAACGGCTAAAACGACGTTCATAGAATGTTCACATATGGTAGAGTTTAGCCCCTGGTGAAAACAGGGTACTTCATTTGTAATATCAGCGAGGGGGCGGGCCCTGCCCCTAACCACAATTTTCGAAAACGCCAAATCTCGGAGATTGGTGCATCGATTTAAGTGAAATTTGGTATGACACCTTGTGGTAACCCAAGAACACAAAATTGGGTATAAAACTTTTGGGTCAAATAAATATTGGGGACGCCCTAACCTAAAACCCACTCCAGCGGACATGTTTACCGATTTAGGCTACATGGTTATCAAATAAAAGAAATTTAAAAGTGGAGTCCAAACTTGATTTTCTGCGAGGGAGGCGGACCCTCCCCCTTGATGCAATTTTCAAAAACGCCACATCTAGGAGATGGGTGCACCGATTTAAGCGAAATTGTGTACGCCACCTTATGGTACCTCAACAACACGAAATTGGTATAAAATTTTGGGGTCAAATAACGTAGGGGTACGCCCCATCCCAAAACCCACCCGAACGGACATGTTTACCGTTTGAGACAATATGGGTATCAAATGAAAGGTATTTAAGAGTAGGGTACGAACTTGAATATCTGCGAGGGGGAAGGATCCTCCCCCTAACCACAATTTTCAAAAACGCCAGATCTCGGAGATGGGTTCATCGTTTTAAGCGAAATTTTGTATGCCACCTTATGATACCTCAAAAACACGAAATTGGTATAAAACTTTGGGGTCAAATAATCTAGGGGTACGCCCCATCCCAAAACCCATCCGAACGGACATGTTTAATGATTAAGACAATATGGGTATCAAATGAAAGGTATTTAAGAGTAGTGTACGAATTTGAATATCTACGAGGGGGCGGACCCTCCCCCTTGACCCAATTTTCAAAAACGACAGATCACGGAGATGGGTGCACCGATTTAAGCGAAATTTTGAATGCCACCTTATGGTAACTCAAAAACACAAAATTGGTATAAAACTTTGGGGTCGGATAACCTAGGGGTACGCCCCATCCCAAAACCCACCCGAACGGACATGTTTAACGATTGAGACAATATGGGTATCAAATGAAAGGAATTTAAAAGTGGAGTCCAAACTTGAATATCTGCGAGGGGGGCGGACCCTCCCCCTTGATCCAATTTTCAAAAACGCCACATCTAGGAGATGGGTTCACTGATTTAACCGAAATTTTGTATGCCACCTTATGGTACCTCAAGAACACAAAATTGGGTATAAAACTTTAGGGTCAAATCCAATTTTCTCCCCTCCCCCTTGATCCAATTTTCAAAAACGCCACATCTAGAAGATGGGCTCACCGATTTAACCGAAATTTTGTATGCCAATTGGTATAAAACTTTGGGGTCGAATAACCTAGGGGTACGCCCCATCCCAAAACCCACCCGAACGGACATGTTTAACGATTGAGACAATATTGGTATCAAATGAAAGGTATTTAAGAGTAGAGTACGAACTTGGTATACAAATTTCAGCCTTAGTGATCGGGGGCGTCCGCCACCCCCACAAAAAAGCCCCCATCAGGACACTTTGACAGCTTTGGGGAACATGGGCATCAAATGAAAGGTATTTAAAAGTAGTTTACAAATCTGAAATAAAAATTTATTCCTTGGCATCTGAGGTGCCTCCCCACCCCCCATAACCCCCCAGTAGGGCATATTTTACAATTGGGGCAATATGGATATCAAATGAAAGGTAATTAAAAGTACTATAATAACCTGACATAAAAATGTATTCCTTGGTATCTGAGGGGCCTCCCCATCCCCCATAACCCCCAGCAGGGCATATTTACCTATTGGGGTAACATGGATATCAAATGAAAGCTATTTAAAAGTAGAGTAAGAATCTGACATACAAATTTATTCCTTGGTGTCTGAGGGGACTCCCAAAACCCCCCAGCAGGGCATATTTACCAATTGGGGCAATATGGACATCAAATGAAAACTATTTGTAAGAATCTGACATAAAAATTTATTCATTGGTGTCTAAGGGGCCTCCCCACCCCCTATAACCCCTCATCAGGACATATTTACCAATTGGGACAATATGGATATCAAATGAAAGGTATTTGGAAGTTGAGTACACATCTGTTATAAGAATTTGGTCCAAGCTCCCCAACCTCAAAAATCCCCAAAACGTGCATAAATGTCCAACGTCACAAAATGGGTATCAAATGAAAAGTTTTGGGAGTTGACTAACAATCTGGTATACACCTTTGGGACAGAGTCTGGGAGTGTATTTCGATCGGGATAATATGGGAATTAAAAGAAAGGTCTTTGACAGTAGAATTCGAATCTAATGATGATATAAGAATCCAAATATCTGGGTCTCGTCCTGCCATTCAGCAGGACAAATAGATCGCGACAATAAAGAACTCAACTAAATGGTCCTTAGGTCTTAGCATCGGGGGGACCGACTCTCTCTCTCTCTCCACCCAATATAAACAACACCAAACTGTTATGTGGAACGACTGAGAACATATTGTACACAAATGAAAGGACTTATGAGAGGGCAATCCCCCTTCCCCCATCCTACCAAAAACAAAAAGGAATTAAAAGTAATATATAAAGGCCGATCAGGATAGAATAGCACAGCAATAAAAGGTCTTTGGTAGTAGAGTACGCTTTTTGACCTCAGATTGGGATAGACACAGAAGGGACCTCCGGATCTTTGGTAAATATGAATTTGAGAGTAGATAATCAAAACTAATTAGTGTGGATCTGAACGGGACCCGTAGCCCTGAAGGGCTTGATCACATCTTAAAAATGCTTAAAGAAAAATCCATTTTCAAAAAACCATTTTATGGTGTAGCGAGGCGCAGAATTTTTTTTAATTTCTAACTTTTTAACTTTTTTATGGAAAAAAATTTAAATTTTTTTATAAAAATTTAATTTTTTTTTTAATAAAAATTTACAATTTTTTATAAAAATTTTAATTTTTCGAAACTTTTTCTATGAAAACATGATTTTTCTTAATATTATTTGTTAAAAATTTTTCTACTAGACAATGTCTAATAAATAAATGCAAAAAAAATGTGAAAAAAATGAAAAGCTTCACTACCTATGACATTTTTATGTAAATCGACCCTATTGTATTGTCTCTTAGTATGACGTCATACACAGACATCATATACTTGCTGTTCTCGTACACAGGTGACGAGGAAATTGTTTTAAAACAAAATATAGGTTAAACCTGTAATGATAAAAGTTACATGAGTACAAAGCGAATGAACTTTTGGCTAGTGAACTTGACCTTTGTTTTGTTTTGTTTTGTTTATATTCATAAACAAGTTTGTCTCTCCCTCTCTGTCATTCGTGAGAAAGGGTCGACGTACAAGGAAGGTGTGCGTGATTGTGGGTTTTCTTCGATAGACGTCGGTGGTTTTGTTTTTGTTTTGTAAAATTCCTAAGAAATGTTGTAGAAAAACCTGATTGAAATCGTGACAAAAACACAAGAGGCTGGCTAGCTGAGTGATTTTGTTTCATTTATTTATTTATTTAATTTTGTTTTTAGTTAAGTGGGAAGTTGTAATTTTCTAGTTTTCAAACTAGTTCCTTAACAAAATAACTTCTTTTTAGTGGTATCCAAACATAATTGGCAAGATTTACTGGAATTTTTTCCACTTCGAAACTAGACAATAGTTTGAATTACTAATAAATTCTTTGAATCGGCATTAGGTTGGTAGGTCAAAATAAGAAAACCATAAAACCACATGAAATGAAAATAAATGAACTAACATGTGAAACAAGTAACAATTTGAAACAGCGGCACACAAAAATTTTTAAAAATAGATGATTTAATTTAATTTTTCAAAAAAGCTATAACAAAGTTTATTTTATTAACAAATCTGTCAAAAATGATTTTTGAGGAAAATTTTGTTAATGTATAATTCCTGAAAAATTTTGTTACAATTTTAATCCAAAAAAAAATTTAGCAAAAAATTTTATTTTTATAAAAATTTCTACAGAAAATTTTTACAAAATTTAATTTCTATAAAAAATGTTGTCAAAATTTTATTTCTGTAAAAAATTTTGTCAAAATTTTATTTCTATAGAAAATTTTGGCAAAATTTTATTTCTTTACAAAAATTTCTCAAATTTCTTTTATTTCTATAAGAAAATTTTGTCAAAATTTGATTTCTATAGATTTTGTCACAATTTTATTTCTAAAAAAAATTTTTTTAAAAATTTAATTTTTATAGAATGTTTTTTTTAATATTTTACATCTGCAGAAAACTTTTGTCACAATTTAATTTCTTTGGAAAATTTTGCCACAATTTTATTTCTATAGAAAATTTTGTCAAAATTTTATTTCTATAGAAATTATTGTCAAAATTTTATTTCTATAAAAAATTTTGTCCTAATTTTTTTTTTCAATTTTTTTAATTTTTTTTTTTTAATTTTAATAATTTCTTTTTTATTGAAAATTTTCCTAATTTCTTTTTTAATGGAAATTTTCCTTATTTCTGTTTTAATGAAAATTTTCCTAATTTTTTTTTATAAAAAATTTTCTTAATTTTTTCTTTAAATTTTCCTAAATTTTTATAAAAAAATTTGTTAATTTTTTTTTATAAAAAAATTTGTTAATTTTTTTTATAAAAAAATTTGTTAATTTTTTTTTATAAAAAATGTTGCTAATTTTTTTATAGGAAACTTTCCTATTTTTTTATAAGAAATATATTTAATTTCGCAAATTTTTTTATAAAAAATTTTTCCAATTTTTTTTATTAAAAATATTCCTAATTTTTTCATAATTTTTTTTTTATAAGGAATTTTGTTATTTTTTTTGCAGAAATATTTTGCAATTTTTTTTTTATAAAATATTTTCCTAATTTTTTATAAAAAATGTTTTTAAAAAAAAAATTTTCCTATTTTTGTTTTTAAAATTTTTCCTAATTATTTTTTATAAAAAATTTTCCCAGTTTTTTTTTACAAAAAATATTCCTATTTTTTTTATAAAAAATATTCCTATTTTTTTTACATAAAATTTTTCTAATAAAATAATAAGAAATTTTCCTAATTTTTTTTTTTAAAAATTTTCCTACTTTTTTTATAAAAGATATTTCTTTGTTTTTACAAAAAATATTCCTAATTTTGTTTTATAAAAACTTTTGATATTTTTTTTTTTGAAAAAGATGTTCCTATTTTTTTTTACAAAAAACATTCCAAATTTTTTTTATAAAAAATTTTCCAATTTTTTTTTATAAAAAATATTCCTAATGTTTTTTACATACAAATTTCTAATAAAATAATAAGAAATTTTCCTAATATTTTTATAAAAAATTTTTATAATTTTTTTAATAAAAACTTTTCTATTTTTATAATTTTATAATTTATATTTTTTTTAACAATTTTTTTATAAAAATTTGTATAGTTTTTGTCATAAAAACTTCTAATTTCTTTTATAAAAAATTTTCCTAATTTATTTTTAAAAAAATTTATTTTGTTTAAAAAATATTTTGATAATTTTTTTTCTTTTAAAAAATTTTCCTAAATAGTAATTTTTTTATGTTTTATAAATAGTAATTTTTTTTATAAAACATTTTTTTAATTTTTTTCTTATAAAAAATTTTCCTAATTTTTTATAATATTTTTTTTAAATATTTTTTCAATATAATATTTTTATAAAAATATTGTGAAAATTTTTTTTGCAGAAATTTTATAGAATAACATGTTCTTTGATAAATTCAGTCAAAATAATTTAATTCTCTAAAATATTTCTTAATTTAATTTTTAAAATTTAAAAAACTTTTAACAAAATTTCTTTTAAAAAATAAAATATGTAGATATCAAATCTGTAGTCCACTAACCAATACCTTGCTTTAGAGCCCCTTATGTTTCCGAACGGTCTATATGCCCGCTCGAGGATTTAAGGGTGGGGCGTTCCCCCCGGTTTCTTTAACCCAAAGGGTTTAAATAAAGTTTAGCTAATTTGTCTTGTTTTTGAAAATTGGTTAGGAACAATGAACAGGCTTTACCCATATAAGCCCCTTCACTAATTCACGCCCTCATTGCACTTTTCAAAAACAAGACAAATCAACTAAACTTTAATTAAACCCTTTGGGTTCAAAGATTTAGGAGAACGCCCCAACCTAAATCTATTTAAGGATCTTTTGTGGTTGTATTTGATGTGGGTGCTGCAGGTCATATTAATTAATCGCTTAATCGTACAGAATTGAGCACTTTGGGCTCAAGATATCTTCTAGAGACTCAGGATTTCAAATTGGAGTATGGGCTTATATGGGAGCTTTATCCGAAAATTAATCAATATAACCCATTTGTTATCCCCAACGACCTATATTAGTGAAAAGTATCATTTCATTTCAAGTAAGTATCTATTCATTCGACAGCTATGATCATTTCCATAGAAGGATGGATCGGACATGAACAGATTTCGAATTTTTCAATATTTAAGTTTTATTTAAAAAGAAATATTGTCATAGAACATTGTGTTAACGCTTGTTTTTATAAAATATTTTATAAAAATGTTAATTTATATTTAAAGCGAGCTTAATTCTTTAAGCTACCCATTTAAATAGCTTTATTTAATTTGCAGCCTAAAGGTATGCTATAGTTAATGTCCAAAATGAAAAGGGGTTTCACACTACCAGTGTTTTTCAAACTGTAACTAGTGACAGGAAGAACATAACAAACGAACACAAAATTTAAGCACTTGCATTATGTTGTTGTTATTGTAGCCAAAGATTCGCCGAGTTGAAATAGTCTGTGGCCAAGAGTGTCCTAGGTCGATCGAGCGCTAGAATTTTTTTTATTCATTAACTTAGGAATAAAATTTATTATTTTTGCCCCAGGGATAAAAATTTTTCAATTTTCATTACGATGTTTGTTGTTGAATTTTATATTTTTTCATAGCTTTAGTAACAAAGGGAAGAAATTTTAGAGTTTTTTTTCTCTAAGGATTACGCTTACACAAATTTTAAATTTTTTCATACAAGCATCTACAGGCTTAAAGTCCCAGTAACATCTCCCCTATACTTATAACAAAAAATATAAAATTTTAATAAAAAAGAGCATACCAAACACCCATCAAACCAACAACTGCGACAATAATGAATTGCTTTTGCATTCACTTTCTCTTTAATTTTACAAAAAAAAAAACAGAAATGAAAGCAATAACAGCAGAAGAAAAAAAACTGGCCAAAAACCAATTATACCCTTTTCGCTGGAGAGATTTACTTTGCCACACGACATGCACAGCTGGTGGCCAAAAGGACTATTAATTTCAACAAAGCCATTCAAATGTTCATGGATTGTTGCGCTCGCTCTTATGATTGCACAAGTGCAAGGCTAAAATCAAAGGCAAAATAGCCTTAGATGTGGAAAAAAGGGTTGAACGCAATGGAGATGCAAACAAAAAGGATTGGCCTTATAATGCAAACGCTGCATGGTGGCTTGCAACACAGTTGGAGTGGCTGAAAAGGGTCCTAGATGTTGTAAAGCCTGCAAGTTTTGGGTAGAGAGATGGGGTTGCATGCAATTGCAAGTGCATTAAAGAAGGACTGCAAGGGTGTTTGAAGAGAAATTTTAGAAAAAAAAAAAATTTTAAATAAAAATTGAAAAAAATTAGACTAAAAATAATAAAAAAAAATTAATAAATAATTAAAAAAAAAAAATAATAAATAATAAAAAAAATAATAAATAATAAAAAAATAATAAATAATAAAAAAATAATAAATAATAAAAAAAATAATAAATAATAAAAAAAATAATAAATAATAAAAAAAAATAAAAAATAAATTAAAAATTTAACAGAAAAATCGAAATTAAAAATACAACATCAAAATTTAAATAAAAAACCTAAAACTAAAAAAGCTAGGCTATAAAATGCACTTTGATGCATTTTTTTGGTATTCCAATTTTTTAGAGTGTAATTTTTTAATTTTCTTGTTTTTTTGATTTTCATTCCCGCGCAACGAATTCAGTGTTGCGTGGCTAAAATTATAATGCAGTATGCCATGATTTTTTAAGATTTTAATCAAGGAAACCTGCCTTATCCCTGCCAGCTTCACATTGTAGTGAATGTGAGGTATTTTTTGGTTTTATTTTCCAATGCAAGAATTTCTGGGTTTTTTAAGCTCAAAAGTTTGGAAAAACAATAAAAAATTTAATTTTTGTAAAATGTGTGAAATGATTAAAAAATTTAAAAGAAAAATTTGCCAAAATATTATCTTTGATAGACAATTTATACCATTTTGTGAATGGGACTTTAAATTATACGCAGGTCTTTAAGTTAGACGCTTACCGTTAAGCTATGAATTTTTGATATCACTTAGTTCTTAAGGTCGCTTACCTAGAAAAAGAAAGAAACAAAAATTAGAAATTGCGTTAAAATGTATAAAAATTTAAGAAATTCAATAAAATTTTTGTAAAAAAAAAAATTTATTAAAAACTACCTGAACTGGGTCCGGCCCGCTGCACCTTCTTTAACTTTATATGGAACAAAATTATCCTTTGGATATCTATTTGAGACAATTAAAGAGCTTTTATTGTATTTGGGTCGGGGCCCCAAATACATGGCCCCACATTTGGATATCAGATTCGTATTCTACTCCCAAATACCTTTATTTAAGCCTCATATTGCGATGGTCAGTAAATAAGTTGGGGAAGGGGTAGACTGCCACAAAATTAGTCCCGAAGGTGGATCAATTGAGTGCTCTACTCCCCAATACCTTCCATTTGAGCCCCATATTTCTTTAGTCGGTAAACATGCCCGATTTAGGGGTGTTTTGGAGAGTGGGTTGGTTTTCCAAACACTAAGCCCCAAAAATATATCCGCATCGTGCTCTGCTCTCAAATATCATTCATTTCAACCCCATTTTGAATTGGATATCAAATTCGTTTTCTAATCTCAAATACCATTTATTTAAACCCCCTTTAGCAAAAGTCAGCAAATATGTCTGGTTTGGGGTATGGGCCCTAAAAGCTATCACTATCGAGCTCCACTCTCTTTAAGACCCAAATTGTCATGGTGAGCAAATACGTCCTTTTTGGGGTTTGTTAAGGGGGGCGGGACTTCCCCTAGACAGCTGGTCCCGAACATTGATATCAGATTCGTGGTCTATTCCCAAGGACCTTTCATTTGAGCCCCATATTTCCTAGTCAACAAACATGTCTGATTTGGGAGTGTTTTAGGGGATAGGCGGCCACTCAGTGGCTTGCCCCTGAAAATATACATCAGATTCGTGTTCTACTCTCAAATACCACTTATTTAAGCGCCATATTGCAATGGTCAGCAAATACTTCCTATTTGGGTTGCGTTTTGGGGGTGGCCCCATAGACACTTTTTCCCGAACATTGATATCAGATTCGTGCTTAACTCCCAACGACCTTTCATTTGAGCCCCATATTGCTATGGTCGTAAATTTTTCCTCTTTGGGGGGTGTTTTTGGGGAGGGTCAGTCCCCCCCAAACACTAGGCCCCACATTTAAATATCAGATTCGTATTCGACATTCAAATACCTTTTATTTAAGCCCCATACTGCTATGGTCGAAAAATTTTCCTCTTTGGGGGGTGTTTTTGGGGAGGGTCAGTCCCCCAAACACTGGGCCCCACATTTGGATATCAGATTCATCATCTACACTCAAATGCCTATTATTTAAGCCCCATATTGCCATGGTCAGTAAATAAGTCCTGTCTGGGGGTATTTTGGGGTTGTCCCCCAAACACTGGGCCCCACATTTGAATATCAGATTCATCATCTACACTCAAATACCTATTATTTAAGCCCCATATTGCCGTGGTCAGTAAATAAGTCCTGTTTGGGGGGTATTTTGGGGCTTGGGGTGGTCCCCCAAAGACTGGGCCCCACATTTGGATATCTGATTCGTATTCTACTCGCAAATACCTCTCATTTGAGTCCCATATTGCCATGGTCAGTAAATAAGTCCTGTTTGGGGGTATTTTGGGGGTTGGGGTGGTCCCCCAAACACTTGATTCGACATTTGGATATCACCTACGTTTTCTTATCTTGAATACCTTTAATATGAGTCCCATATGGTCTTGATTGATGTAAATATATATTTTGTAGGTTTTAGGGGCGAGCGGCCCCTCTAGGTGCCTTATCCAAAATTTGGATACCAAATGCATAACGGACATATATACAACTCCAAAGCGAAAAGTGAAAAAAAACTGGTAGGGATGTGGGGTACCCACTTATAGTGAAGGATGGGCTCTCGATGCCCACAATCCAAGTAATAAAGGCCACATTATTTGAGACATTTGGCATTGAATGTTAAAGTTGCAAAAACTAAGAGGTATGCAGGGTACCCACTCATAATGAAGGAAGCTCGTGATGCCCAGGATCTAAATCACAAAAAGGCCGCAGCATTTATAATAAAAACCTAACAGAATGGCCCACTGTGCATGTTGTATTTAAATCGTATTAATAGCGCAAAACGCATCTATAATACAATTACCACATTAACCACGCTCGACAACCCTGCTTATTAGCTGTACATATCCCAATGCATGTATTTTTGTGTAATGACAGACTTTTTTTCTGCTACAATTACACTTCTTCCGTACTACACATGTTTTTGTTCACCTGTTGGAAGTTGTATTGATGGCTTCGTACGCTAAGACAACGGCAATGGCTCTCGCTGTTGCTCCGTGTGCCCAGGTTCGAATCCTGGCCGGGCTCTGCCGAATAATGAATTTTTAAAGTTTTTTGCCTGTTAGGGCGAGATCACTAAATTTTACAATTTTTGTTTGTTTCTCTTTCGGGACGAGCTCAACGATCGGAGATACAAAATGGAAAAGGAAAGCCAAAGATAGCAATACACACCATCCACTATGGGACGCGTTTCGTGTTTGGTTAGAAGACTTTTCAACCACATATTAGTTGTGATGGCTTCAGAGGCCGTGCGTTGGTATGTTGTATTTGAATCGTATTAATAGTGAAAACGCATCTATGATACAATTACCACATTAACCAAACTCGACAACCCTGCTTATTAGCTGTACTTATCCCAATGCATGTATTGGGTTGCCCAAAAAGTAATTGCGGATTTTTCATATATTGCTTTAGAAAAAAAGTGTAAAAAAGTATATTTGATTAAAATTCATTTTAAGTTTTATTGAATATGCATTTACTTTCTTTTAAAAAATCCGCAATTACTTTTTGGGCAACCCAATATTTTTGTGTAATAGCAGACATTCTATCTGTATCAACTTCTGCCGTACTACACATGTTTTTGTTCATCGTTTGGAAGTTGAATTGATGGCTTCGAACGCTTAGACAACGGCAATGGCTCTCGCTGTTGCTCCATGTGCCTAGGTTCGAATCCTGGCCGGGCTCTGCCGAATAATGAATTTTTCAAGTTTTTTGCGAGATCATTAAATTTTACAATTTTTGGTTGTTTCTCTTTCGAGACGAGCTCAATGATCGGAGATACAAAATGGAAAAGGAAAGCCAAAGATAGCAATATACACCAACCACTATGGGACGCGTTTCGATTAAAATCGTTTAATCGTTAAATCTTTTTTTTTTTTAATTTTTTGAAACCTATTTTAATATATTGGATTGCCCAAAAAGTAATTGCGGATTTTTTAAAAGAAAGTAAATGGATTTTTAATAAAATTTAGAACAAACTTTAATCAAATATACTTTTTTTACACTTTTTTCTAAAGCAAGCTAAAAGTAACAGCTGATAACTGACAGAAGAAAGAATGCAATTACAGAGTCACAAGCTGTGAAAAAATTTGTCAACGCCGACTATATGAAAAATCAGCAGTTACTTTTTGGGCAATCCAATATATTAATTTTTCTGCATTTTTTTAACAAAATATTCACTTAATGATCCATAAACATAGAAAATTTCCTAAGACTATTCTCTTACACTGCCATCATTGCTAAATCAAATCTTTTCTTATAAAAATCGGGTTTATCGATTGGTCCCCTATGACCCACATCAAAATAGCATAACCAACAAACATTGAATAAAATGCTATACGGAAACAGAGGTGAAGAAATTCAATGCGATAATAAAAAAAATCCATTTTATTTATTTAAAGTTTAAAGAGCGCCCAATAAAAAAAAAGAAATTTTAAATGCACATATATAACATTTCTTCGCACTTTTCGCCTCAATATGCAAATACGAATTGTAAATCAAAAATATTACGTAATACAAAATAACGCTTTGCCATCAAAGGCAGATGAACAAAAAAAAAACGCTCTCAAAAGGTTTGCACATTTATAGCGGCTTTTTAGCGTGTTAGGCTCTAAGATGAGGCAAAAAAAAACCGAAACGTGTGCATAATTAACACAAAATATGGCATAAAGATACAAAAATCAACAAAATAACGAAAATATTTCAATAATCATAACAAAGAGAACATCAACAAATGAGCCATGCTATGAGCCACATTTGGTAAGCAAGCCCGCCAAAATTCAACGCCGGCTGTGCCTGACTAAAATCGCAATGAATGAATAAATAAAGCAGCGATGACAGATGGACAGACAGACAGACAGACGAACACTAAAATAAAACAACTAGAATATTGAGTAGCTCAGAAGCTTCTGAAGCAGTCATGCGAAATTCTCAAAATGATGATGAATGACTGGTATGCGCACATTGGGAATAAAAGATACAGAAAATATTCGGTTGCCCAACAAGTAATTGCGGATTTTTTAAAAGAAAGTAAATGCATTTTTAATAAAACTTCGAATGAACTTTAATCAAATATACTTTTTTTTTACACTTTTTTTCTAAAGCAAGCTAAAAGTAACAGCTGATAACTGACAAAAGAAAGAATGCAATTACAGAGTCACAAGCTGTGAAAAAATTTGTCAACGCCGACTATATGAAAAATCCGCAATTACTTTTTGGGCAAACCAATATTTGATAAGATTTTAGTTTTGGAAAAATTTTGTCAAAATTTTATTTTCATAGAGAATTTTGTCAAAATTTTATTTTATTTCAAAAACAAAATTCGAATTTTATAGAATACTTTGTCCAAATTCAAGTTTATACAAAATTTTATTCTTAGGGAAAAAATTTTCATATGTCCAATTTGGGGTAAAGGCCCTAAAAAAGTAAAATATCGAGCTCCACTCTCCAAATTGTCATGGCGAGCAAATATGTTTTATTTGAGGGTTGCTATGGGGCTAGGACGTCCCCTAGACAGTAGGTTCCGAATGTTGACAGCAGATTCGTGATCTATTCCCAAATACCTTTCAGTTAAGCCACATATCGCCACAGTCGGCAGACATGTTCGGTTCGGGGATGTTTTGGGGGATGGGGATGTCACTCAGTGTTCTGGCCTTGAAAATATCTATCAGATTAGTGTTCTACTCTAAAACACCTCTTAATTGAGCCCCATATTGCAATTGTCAGCAAATACGTCCTATTTAGGTGGTTTCATGGGGGTGAGTTGGCCCCATAGACACTTTTTCCTGAATATTGATATCAGTTTCGTGCTTTACTCCCAAAGACCTTTCATTTGAGACCCATATTGCTATGATCCTAAATTTGTCCTGTTTGGTGATTATTTTGGAGAGGGGCGCCCCTCAAATACTTGGTTTCACATTTGGATATCAGATTCGTATTCTACACTCAAATACCTTTTATTTGAGCCCCATATTGGCATGGTCAGTAAACAAGTCCTACTTGGAAGGTGTTTTTGGGGAGGGAAGGACCCCCAAACACTTGACTCCACATTTGGATATCAGATTCGATTTCTACTCGCAAATACCTTTCATTTGAGACCCATATTATCGTAATTGGTCTTAATATTTTTTTGGTAGGTTTTGGGGGTGGGGCGGCTCCCTAGGTACCCCATCCGAAATTTAGATACTAAATTTTTGTTTTTAGGTTACTTTAAGACGGCACACAAAATTTCGCTTGAAGCGCAACGCAAATCTCCGAGATCTGGCGTTTTTAAAAATTAGTGTCAGGGGGAGGGTCCGCCCCCCCTTCAGATAGTACCCTATTTTCACGGCGGGATCATTATGCACCATCTATGAAAATTTCAAGCAAATCGGTTCAGCCTTTTTTGAGTCAATACAGAACAGACAAACAAACAAACACAAACTCATTTTTATACCCTACACCACTACCGTGGTACAGGGTACAGTTTGTGCATTTGTTTGCAACGCTAAGAAGGAGAAGAGCTAGACTCATTCATAAGTATAGCGATCGACTCAGAATTACTTTCTCATTCGAATTAGCCATGTCCGTCTGTCGGTCCATTCGTCTGTAAGTCCATGTATTCCTGTGATCAAAGGCCGGATTTGTTATCCAATCATCACAAAATTTTGACGAACGCTATTGATTTTGGTAAGAATCGGTTCAGACTTAGATATAGCTCCCATATATAAGTATCGCCCGATTTGCACTTAAATGGCTGTAGTAACTACAATTTCCAACCGATCTGCACAGAATTTGGCACGAACTATTTTCTTTCTGATCTTAATAAATCCGCAAAATTTCATCATAATCGGTTCAGATTTCAATATAGCTCCCATATATATGTATCGGCCGATTTTCACTTAAATGGCCGTAGTAGCTACAATTTTCAACCGATCTGCATAAAATTTGGCATGGATTGTTTTGTTACTGATCCTAACATATCTGCAAGATTTCATCATAATCGGCTCAGATTTGGATATAGATTCCATATATATGTATCGCCCGATTTGCACTCAAATGGCCGCAGCAACTACATTTTTCAACCGATCTGCATAAAATTTGGCACGGATTGTTTTTTTATTGATCTTAACATATCTGCAAGATTTCATCATAATCGGTTCAGAAGTCATATTCTAGTTCTCTTTAACAGACTTTTACTTCTGAGTGTATATTTCTTCCATAAGCATGCCAAACTATGTGGAATCTCTATGATTCTCAACATCTAAGACTCATAAAAAAAATAAATATTTCAACCAATTAGCATCAGTCGATGGACACACGATTCGTGACGTGTCTTGAGGAGCTTTGGTGCACATAGTGTTTTTTTATAGATTTTGAAAGTCATTGACCTTTCTTAGTGAAGAGAATATGTCATTACTAGACAAACACATAAGTCATAGCAATATATGGGATATTCCACAACAAATTGAAAGCAGTTTCCAGATGGTTTCCAAAAATGTTCATGTTAAAGAGTAGATTTATGCGATTCGGTATGAGTGCAGTCCACCTTGCGCATAGGTTAGCATGTCCGTCTATAACGCTCCATGCCTTAGTTTTGAACCTAGCGAAGTCATTAAAATAATTTTGCCTCACCACGAAAAACTTCAGCAATATGTGGCATTGCTCTGCGGCACACTGAACTTGACTATAAAATTTAGGTCCCTTATCATTTATAGCAGTTTCTAAAAAAGTATTCTTTCAAAATTGTTGCTTTAATGCAAATCCTTCTAAAAAAGAAAAATATCTTTAAAAATTTGAAAAAAAATATTTTTAAAAAATTTTATATGTAAAAATTTCAAAAAATTTTATTTCCAAAATTAAAAAAAAATTATTTTTAAAAATTTGAAGAAACAATATTTTAAATAATTTAGAAATTTTTTTTAAATAAAAAAATTTATTTAAATTAAGAAAAAATATTTAAAATTTTTGTTTTTGAAAAAAAGTTTTTTTATTTTTTTTTTTTTTTTTTTTTTGAAAAAAAAAATTTTTTTTTGGAGTCCTCTCTTGAATCAAAATTTTTGTTGTTGGAAAAAATAGTAGCTTATTAACTTATCTTCATCTAAATCCACTATAATGCACTATATAATACTAAAATTTACCTTAAACTAAAATATTCTCGTGCAATGCCCCATATATTGAAAGAGAATGAACGAAAATCGAAAGGAAATGATAATCCAAACTAAACAAAATGATCTCTGAGAGCTAAATAGCATAGTAGTGAACCAATCACCCCGTAGTTCATCAATGAATGCAAAAATTGAAAATAAAAACGGGGTTAAGTTTGTAATGGGATCGCATTTCGAATAAACTTCCCTAATAACGAACCAATTTTTATGACCAACACATAATGATGGTGGCAATTATCAACAAACAACATGCACAGGTGTGAAAAAAGGTTACGGCTATAATTATCAAACGAGGTGAAAGTATTTTTGATATCTATGCAAATGATGGCAAATGGCCCGTCTTTTACAACTAACAACAAATTTTTGGGGCTACGCAAAAATGTTGAAACACTTGCAGTTTATAAGACCCAGCTACAAAAATCCCAAAAAAATCAGCAGTCTTAGCTCAAACCTTAATCAACTCGAAGGTGGTAAAAACCATTTTTGGTTCACCTTTCAAACGGTCGCTGGGAAAGATTACATCTGAAGCCTGTAAAAAAAACACAAGTCTTATCAAAGACTACAAAGAAATTCTTTATTAGCATCTCTTCTCTGGTTAATGGCGGCTTCTTTCCCAGAATAACAATAACGAAGAAGAAGAAATAAAAAGCACTTCGGCATTTAACAACCAAACATCTTCAGCCTCAATACCATACAAATCTTCATTTTTAAGTGACAACTCCAAGTACATTGACGTCCCGACAGTTTGCGCAAGCTTGAAAGTTATTTGAAAACACTCAACGAAAACCAGAAAAACACCCTGTTTGGCAGGAAGTCGTTATTGCTGGCCATGCAGGGAATGATTTCAATTCTAATTGTGCTGGGAGTTCTACTACATGATGTCTCCTCTTATCTGGACAAGTTTAGATTGGCAGAAATGGGCAAGCTAGGATTGCATAGCTCCATACGGCAAAAGTACTACGATGATGGTAGGTAAAATAAGAGAAAAAGCCCAAGAACTTAAAGCAAAGACAGGGTGCAGAAGTGAACAAAGTGAAAAGCGTCAACGAAGTGAAAATGTGAAGGAAGTGTTTCCAAGTTGAGTTACATACCGGAAAAATTTAAATTTTCCTGTCTTATAACACCACTGTGCAAAAAGAGACCAAGTGAAGTAGAAAAACAGGAACATTAAGGGGGAAATTATTAAATATCGAAACTCAGCGTGGCTAAATAAGTTTTTTAATACGCAAGTCTTAATTCAGCCAGGCTGAATTAAGATTTTCCTATGGAAAACCTTATTATTCCATAGGAAAATCTTAATTCAGCCTGGCTGAATAAGGTTTTCCATAGGAAAATCTTAATTCAGCCTGGCTGAATAAGGTTTTCCATAGGAAAATCTTAATTCAGCCTGGCTGAATAAGGTTTTCCATAGGAAAATCTTAATTCAGCCTGGCTGAATAAGGTTTTCCATAGTAAAATCATAATACAGCCTGGCTGAATAAGGCTTTCCATAGGAAAATCTTAATTCAGCCTGGCTGAATAAGGTTTTCCATAGGAAAATCTTAATTCAGCCTGGCTGAATAAGGTTTTCCATAGGAAAATCTTAATTCAGCCTGGCTGAATAAGGTTTTCCATAGGAAAATCTTAATTCAGCCTGGCTGAATAAGGTTTTCCATAGGAAAATCTTAATTCAGCCTGGCTGAATAAGGTTTTCCATAGGAAAATCTTAATTCAGCCTGGCTGAATAAGGTTTTCCATAGGAAAATCTTAATTCAGCCTGGCTGAATAAGGTTTTCCATAGGAAAATCTTAATTCAGCCTGGCTGAATAAGGTTTTCCATAGGAAAATCTTAATTCAGCCTGGCTGAATAAGGTTTTCCATAGGAAAATCTTAATTCAGCCTGGCTGAATAAGGTTTTCCATAGGAAAATCTTAATTCAGCCTGGCTGAATAAGGTTTTCCATAGGAAAATCTTAATTCAGCCTGGCTGAATAAGGTTTTCCATAGGAAAATCTTAATTCAGCCTGGCTGAATAAGGTTTTCCATAGGAAAATCTTAATTCAGCCTGGCTGAATAAGGTTTTCCATAGGAAAATCTTAATTCAGCCTGGCTGAATAAGGTTTTCCATAGGAAAATCTTAATTCAGCCTGGCTGAATAAGGTTTTCCATAGGAAAATCTTAATTCAGCCTGGCTGAATAAGGTTTTCCATAGGAAAATCTTAATTCAGCCTGGCTGAATAAGGTTTTCCATAGGAAAATCTTAATTCAGCCTGGCTGAATAAGGTTTTCCATAGGAAAATCTTAATTCAGCCTGGCTGAATAAGGTTTTCCATAGGAAAATCTTAATTCAGCCTGGCTGAATAAGGTTTTCCATAGGAAAATCTTAATTCAGCCTGGCTGAATAAGGTTTTCCATAGGAAAATCTTAATTCAGCCTGGCTGAATAAGGTTTTCCATAGGAAAATCTTAATTCAGCCTGGCTGAATAAGGTTTTCCATAGGAAAATCTTAATTCAGCCTGGCTGAATAAGGTTTTCCACAGGAAAATCTTAATTCAGCCTGGCTGAATAAGGTTTTCCATAGGAAAATCTTAATTCAGCCTGGCTGAATAAGGTTTTCCATAGGAAAATCTTAATTCAGCCTGGCTGAATAAGGTTTTCCATAGGAAAATCTTAATTCAGCCTGGCTGAATAAGGTTTTCCATAGGAAAATCTTAATTCAGCCTGGCTGAATAAGGTTTTCCATAGGAAAATCTTAATTCAGCCTGGCTGAATAAGGTTTTCCATAGGAAAATCTTAATTCAGCCTGGCTGAATAAGGTTTTCCATAGGAAAATCTTAATTCAGCCTGGCTGAATAAGGTTTTCTTTAGAAAAATTCTTAACTCAGCCTGGCTGAATAAGGTTTTCCATAGAAAAATCTTAGACGCAGCTGGCTGAGTTTTAGCAAAAATTGTATTTAGCCGGTTTTTTTTTTGTACAGCTATACTTTGGAATTTTTTTATTGTCTTTTTTTTTTTGTTGCAAACCAATTATACCATGAACTAAATTTAACAAATATTTCCTAACACTAATAATTATCAATGCTTTTTAGTAAATTGCCGCCTGACAAGCCCTCTCATGAATATTGATGTCTATTTATTGTTTGTTTATTTTTTTAATTTTTTGCTTCCACTCTTCTCTTCTACAACAGCACCTCGTCAGAATGCAGAATACGATTTTATTATTGTTGGCTCGGGCCCAGCTGGTTGCGTACTGGCAAATCGTCTATCAGAGAATCCCAAATGGCAGGTTTATCTCATAGAGGCGGGCAGTGTGGAAAATCTGTCACATCAGATTCCCTTGGCGGCATCTTATCTACAGGGCACACATTCCAACTGGGGCTACAAGTCCAAGCCCCAAAAGTTAGCCTGCTTGGGTATGAACAAAAACGAGTGCGCCCTACCCAGGGGTAAAGTTTTGGGGGGTACCAGTTCCATTAACTACATGATCTATAATCGTGGCAATCGTCATGACTTTGACAGATGGGCTGAATTTGGTAATGAAGGATGGTCCTATCAGGAGGTTTTGCCTTATTTCTTAAAGTCGGAAAATGCCAGTTTGAGGGGTTTGGAAAAATCACCCTATCACAATCATTATGGCCCTCTACATGTGGAAGATGTACAGTATCGCAGTGATGCGGTGCATGCATATCTGAAGGCTGCTCAGCAGGCGGGACACAACATAACCGATTACAATGGAGAATCACAAATGGGAGCCTCATATGTACAGGCCACCACCAAAAATGGCAGAAGACACAGTGCATTTTCAGCCTATATACAGCCCATAAGATATGAGAGAAAAAATCTGCATATTGTGACAAATGCCAAGGTCACCAAAGTTTTGGTAGATGCCGAATCCAAGCAGGCCTATGGGGTAAGATTGCTATACCGCCAGACTTTGTATACCATAAAAGCTCGTAAGGAGGTTATACTCTCGGCGGGAGCTTTCAATTCACCTCAAGTTTTGATGCTATCAGGTATTGGCCCCCGAGACAACTTGGAGGCTATTAAAGTGCCCATTGTCAAGGAGTTGCCTGTGGGCATGATCATGTATGATCATATGTGCCACTTTGGGCCCACATTCACCACCAACACTACAGGTCGCACCTTCTACATTCCTGATGTAAATGCAGACTTACTGGCAGACTTTTTACTGGGAGATGCCTCTACCCCGCTCTCCTCCATTGGTGGGGTTGAAAGCCTAACATTTGCCAAAATACCCAACTCTCGGGAACCCCACGATATGCCTGATGTTGAGTTCATAACAGTGGGCGGCAGCCTCGCTTCCGACCACGGCACTGGCCTAATGGAAGGTGCCAATATACGCCAGGAGATTTACACTAAAGTTTACGACCCCTTGTATACAGCCAAACAAGACCATTTTAGTTTTCTGGTCATGCAATTTCATCCCAAGTCCAAGGGCCGTTTATGGCTACACAATCGCAACCCTTTGGAATGGCCTCGCATTGATCCGAAATATTTCAAAAACCCCGAAGACGTAGAAGAAATTCTGGAGGGCATCAAGGAGGTTATAAGAATTACCAAAATGCCGGCCTTACAAAAATTGGGAACACGTTTGCATGACATTCCGGTGCCGGGTTGTGAGCAGCATACATTTGGCAGCGATGATTATTGGCGTTGCTCCATACGAGTCATGTCTTATACTCTACATCATCAGGTGGCCACCTGCCGCATGGGTCCAGAGACGGATAATACAACAGTGGTGAATGCCAAATTGCAAGTTCATGGTATACAACGCCTCAGAGTGGCCGATACCAGCATTATACCCTTCCCACCCACTTCTCATACAAATGCGGCCTCATTCATGATAGGAGAGAAGGCAGCAGATATGATACGAGAGCAATGGTCAGAAAATTTGGATGAAAACAGTATTTATAGATATCATACGTATAGAAAGTAACAACTTAGCTTTATTATTAATTTATTTACTCAAAATTAAATGTAAGAAATAAAAAATAAACAACAAAATTTAAATTTGAGTTTTCAAAAAGCATGGCTTCAAAGAAAAACTTAAATTCAGCCTGGCTGAATAAGGTTTTCTATAGGAAAACTGCAATTCAGCCTGGCTGAATAAGGTTTTCTATAGGAAAACTGCAATTCAGCCTGGCTGAATAAGGTTTTCTATAGGAAAACTGCAATTCAGCCTGGCTGAATAAGGTTTTCTATAGGAAAACTGCAATTCAGCCTGGCTGAATAAGGTTTTCTATAGGAAAACTGCAATTCAGCCTGGCTGAATAAGGTTTTCTATAGGAAAACTGCAATTCAGCCTGGCTGAATAAGGTTTTCTATAGGAAAACTGCAATTCAGCCTGGCTGAATAAGGTTTTCTGTAGGAAAACTTCAATTCAGCCTGGCTGAATAAGGTTTTCTATAGGAAAACTGCAATTCAGCCTGGCTGAATAAGGTTTTCTATAGGAAAACTGCAATTCAGCCTGGCTGAATAAGGTTTTCTATAGGAAAACTGCAATTCAGCCTGGCTGAATAAGGTTTTCTATAGGAAAACTGCAATTCAGCCTGGCTGAATAAGGTTTTCTATAGGAAAACTGCAATTCAGCCTGGCTGAATAAGGTTTTCTATAGGAAAACTGCAATTCAGCCTGGCTGAATAAGGTTTTCTATAGGAAAACTGCAATTCAGCCTGGCTGAATAAGGTTTTCTATAGGAAAACTGCAATTCAGCCTGGCTGAATAAGGTTTTCTATAGGAAAACTGCAATTCAGCCTGGCTGAATAAGGTTTTCTATAGGAAAACTGCAATTCAGCCTGGCTGAATAAGGTTTTCTATAGGAAAACTGCAATTCAGCCTGGCTGAATAAGGTTTTCTATAGGAAAACTGCAATTCAGCCTGGCTGAATAAGGTTTTCTATAGGAAAACTGCAATTCAGCCTGGCTGAATAAGGTTTTCTATAGGAAAACTGCAATTCAGCCTGGCTGAATAAGGTTTTCTATAGGAAAACTGCAATTCAGCCTGGCTGAATAAGGTTTTCTATAGGAAAACTGCAATTCAGCCTGGCTGAATAAGGTTTTCTATAGAAAAACTGCAATTCAGCCTGGCTGAATAAGGTTTTCTATAGGAAAACTGCAATTCAGCCTGGCTGAATAAGGTTTTCTACAGGAAAACTGCAATTCAGCCTGGCTGAATAAGGTTTTCTATAGGAAAACTGCAATTCAGCCTGGCTGAATAATGCAATATGCAATTAAGAAATAAGTCTTTAGAGTTTTTTTTTTTCATTTTTTCAATGATAAGTTTTGATTATTCTTGTTTAGTATTTGTTTATTATTTCCCTACAAAAAATTGTGGACACTTATTAATTCCTTTATAACAAACTACTAGTCACATTGAATCATTATTAGCAACACAAAGCAAATTATATTTTTTGACTCATACTTGCCAAACAAAGATAGAATTTATGAGTATGATACTACAATTTATGATATCTAGAATTACAACTTTTGGCAGTTTTTTTAAAACAGGGGAATAAAAAAAGCATATGAATTATTAGCAACTTTAAAAAGATAAAATTTAACACTTTTTTAGGTAAATCTATACAAAAAAAAAAAAACAACCTGCGTATCACAGCTTTGGCGAGAACAAATGACGTTATAACCATTGAACCAGAAGAAACCTGTGCACTCTCCCTTCAACAAAAGCAATTATCAAAGAAAGTTTTTCTCAATAATATTTGACTCTGAGTTTGGAAATTTCATAAAATTCGGGCGAATTTTGTATTTCCATAAAAAAAGTTTAAATGTCTCAATCAAGCTTGAAAACTACTGTCCTCTGTAGAAGAAACTACGAAGAAATTACAAAAAAAGAACCTAAGGCTCATAAATTCTACTGTCCTCTGTAGAAGAAACTACTGTCCTCTGTAGAAGAAACTACGAAGAAATTATACAAAAAAAACCTAAGGCTCATAAATTCCAATAAAAGCAAAATTTACAATAATTGTATTGTAGAGTTATTAAACAATTAAATTATGCAAAATCATAATTACTTATAAATCGAACAAAACAAAACAAACGAAAAAAAAGAGTTCCTCACGTGTACAAAAAGGGAAGTCTTAATCAGGCAAAGGAGTTATGAAGAAAAGTGTAATTAATTGTCAGCTAAGAGTCTAATAATGGTTCTGGCTTCGACGACGACAATGATGATGATGTAGAAATTTCAAGCCATCCATCCCAACCCCAAGAAACCTGTACATGCCAGTGCCAATTTTGCCAATACACCACTTGACTTGAGGCTAAATACTAACATAGAACGCGCTAGCCGCTAAGACAATGTTCATTTGTAAATTAAGAGCCCCGCGAAACGGACGTCAAGGCGCGTGCGCAGCCTTAAAAATTGAAAGCAATTGAAATTTATTGAAAACACTTGCAAAAGTACGGCTTTATCGCAATTTTTTTTTTTGGAGGCAATGTTAAATAGAATATCAATTAGTTTGTTATTACTTTTGTTTACCTATGCTGCTGCTCTGGTGGACAAACAACAAAACTGGGCCCAAGTGCTGGGCATTGGTCTAGGCAATATAGCCAAACAAAATTTGTACAATGATGGTGAGGACACCAAAAAAGGATGAGAAATTTCAAAGGAACAAAAAATGTCTCTTAAATCTTGTTAATCAGTGATAAGTGAGAAAGTAATGAGTGAAAATATTGATAACCATCGTAAACATTTTAACAAATATTTTATGCTAACATGTATACAAAAAAAAACAAAATAAATAAAAGTTAAAAAATTTTAAAAATTAAAATCAATTAAAAAACAAAAATATTATTAGAAAAAAGAAATAAATAAAAAAATAAAATAAAAGTAAGCAAATAAAAACTAAAAAGAAATACAAAAAAAAAGATATAAAAAAAAATTAAAAAATAAAAACAAAAACAAAAAAAAATATAAAAAAAAATTATTAAAAAATAAAAAAAAATTATAAAAAATAAAAAAAAAATTACAAAAAAATAAAAAAAAAACAAATATATAGTAATTAAATAAAAAAAATATATAAAATAAGAAACAAAAAAATAAAAAATAAGTAAAAGCGTGCTAAGTTCAGCCGGGCCGAATCTTATTGGTTGCCCAAAAAGTAATTGCGGATTTTTTAAAATAAAGTAAATGCATTTTTAATAAAAGTTAGAATGAACTTTAATCAAATATACTTTTTTTACACTTTTTTTCTAAAGCAAGCTAAAAGTAACAGCTAATAACTGAGAGAAGAAAGAATGCAATTACAGAGTCTGAAGCTGTGAAAAAATTTGTCAACGCCAACTATATGAAAAATCCGCAATTACTTTTTGGGCAACCCATATATACCCTCCACCATGGATCACATTTGTCGAGTTCTTTCCCGATATCTCTTTTTAGACAAACAAAGCATAAAAGAAAAGAATTGTGCTATTTGAATTGAATGTTGGAGACCACAGTAGAAGTCTATGTGTAAAATTTCAGCTCAAGAAGTAAAATAGGGAGATCGGTTTATATGGGAGCTGTATCAGGCTAAAAACCGATTCAGACCATATTTGACACGTATGTTTGAGGTCGTGTGAGGAACCGTTGTACAAAATGTCAGCCAAATCGGATAATACGCCCTCTTGAGGCTCAAAAAAGTAAAGATCCCAGATCGGTTTATATGGCAGCTATATCTGGTTATGGACCGATTTGAACCATATTTGGTACAGTTGTTGGACGCCTTATCTCATAAACTCCCCATAAAAAATGGCAATATAGGGTTTAAATAAATGATATTTGGGCACGATGCTGATATTTTTTTCAGTATCTAGGGAATCACCTTCAAGTATCTAGGGAATCACCTCCACCCAAATCGGACATCATGACAATATCGGGCTGAATTAAGAATTTTAAGAATAGAGGCCGTCGTAGCCGCAGAGGTTAGCATGTCCGCCTATGACGCTGAACGCCTGGGTTCGAATCCTGGCAAAACCATCAGAAAAAATTTTCAGCGGTGGTTTTGCCCACCTTATGCTGGCAACATTTGTGAGGTATTATGCCATGTAAAACTTTTCTCCGAACTTTCGGACTCAGCTATAAAAACGAGGCCCCTTATCATAGAGCTTAAACTTGAATTGGACTGCACTCTCATTGATATGTGAGAAGTTTGCCCCTGTTCCTTAGTGGAATGTTCATGGGCAAAGCAAAGCTTACATTTGCATTGCCCGAATTTATAATTGTAGGTTAGGTGTAGGGTATTATATAGTCGCCTCCGCCCGACTTTAGCCTTTCATTACTGGTTTTAATTTTATTCTCAATTTTTTTTACTTATTTTTTATTAAATTTTACATTTTTATTTGATTTTTATACCCACCACCGAAGGATGGGGGTATATTCATTTTGTCATTCCGTTTGCAACACATCGAAATATCCATTTCCGACCCTATAAAGTATATATACTCTTGATCAGCGTAAAAATCTAAGACGATCTAGACATGTCCGTCCGTCTGTCTGTTAAAATCACGCTACAATCTTTAAAAATAGAGATATTGAACTGAAATTTTTGCTCAGAATCTTTTTTTGTCCATAAGCAGGTTAAGTTCAAAGATGGGCTATATAGGACTATATCTTGATATAGCCCCCATATAGACCGATCCACCGATTTAGGGTCTCAGGCCCATAAGTCACATTTATTATCCGATTTTGCTGAAATTTTGAGACAGTGAGTTGCGTTAGGCTCTTCGACATCCTTCGCCAATTTGGCTCAGATCGGTTCAGATTTGGATATAGCTGTCATATAGACCGATCCTCCGATTTGGGGTCTTAGGCCCATAAAAGCCACATTTATTGACCGATTTTGCTGAAATTTGGGACAGTGAGTTATGTTAGGCCCCTTGACATCCATCGTTAGTTTGGCCCAGATCGGTCCAGATTTGGATATAGCTGCCATATAGACCGATCTTTCGATTAGGGTCTTAGGCCCATAAAAGCCACATTTATTATCCGATTTTGCTGAAATTTGGGACAGTGAGTTGTGTTAGGCCCCTCGACATCCTTCGCGAATTTGCCTCAGATCGGTTCAGATTTGGATATAGCTGACATATAGACCGATCTTTCGATTTAGGGTCTTAGGCCCATAAAAGCCACATTTATTGACAGATTTTGCTGAAATTTGGGACAGTGAGTTGTGTTAGACCCTTCGACATCTTTCATAAATTTGGACCAAATCGGTCCGGATTTGGATATAGCTGCCATGTAGACCGTTCCTCCGATTTAGGGTTTTGGGGCCATAATAGGCGCTTTTATTGACCGATTTTGCTGAAATTTGGGACAGTGAGTTGTGTTAGACCCTTCGACATCTTTCATCAATTTGGCCCAGATCGGTCCAGATTTGGATATAGCTGCCATATAGACCGTTCCTCCGATTTAGGGTTTTGGGGCCATAACAGCCACATTTATTATCCGATTTTGCTGAATTTTGGGACAGTGAGTTGTGTTAGACCCTTCGACATCCTTCGCCAATTTGCCTCAGATCGGTTCAGATTTGGATAAAGCTGCCATATAGGCCGATCTTTCGATTTAGGGTCTTAGGCCCATAAAAGCCACATTTATTATCCGATTTTGCTGAAATTTGGGACAGTGAGTTGTGTTAGTCCCTTCGACATCCTTCGTCAATTTTTCCCAGATCGGTCCGGATTTGGATATAGCTGCCATATAGACCGATCTCTCGGTTTTAGGTTTTGGGCCCATTAAAGGCGAATTTATTGTCCGATTTCGCCGCGATTTGTGACAGTTCGTTGTGTTAGGCTTTACGACATCCGTGTCGCATGTGGTTCTGATCGGTTTATTTTTAGTGAAAGCTTCTAAAAAGACCAATATTTTGGTCCAAATCGGAACATATTTCGATAAAACTGCTATGGGACATAAGGTATACAATTTACATCGGATTTTGATAAAAGTAGGTTTACATAATTCCGGAGGTGGTGGGTATCCAAAGTTCGGCACGGCCGACCTTAACGCCTTTTTACTTGTTTTCTTATTATTAATTTTTTATTATTTTTTTTTTAATTTGATTGTTTGCAGTTACAGATTAATCTGTTAAAAAAAAAATTAAAAAACACTTAAAAATAAAAAATAAAAAAGAAAAGGTCGCCATAAAATTTTACAGCGTTGATTTATAAAATTTTATCAAAAGCGGACTGAATAAATGTTTGTCCTAACTTTTAAAACTTAAACATTTTATGACAAAATTGTTACCTTGATTTGTTGTAATACATTTCGTTTTTTGTTCTATTTGCATTTGGGGACAGCTTACCTGAAATGATAAAAATAGAAAAAGATAAAAATTAACAATTAGATTATGACAAATAATGGAAAAGATAAGATATGAAAGTTTCAAAGCAATGTGAGAAAATGTATCGGCAGCCAACATTAATGTCTGATAAAATAATGAAAAATGTGTTTTATCTAAATGATATTCGTTTCGAAAGCAACTTTTAAAACATATTAAAAGAGTTTATATTCAATGAATGAGTAATTATGTCAATAAATATTTTATTGTATATATTTTCACTTTCAACAATAACATTTATTTTCTCTTCAGAGTGTCTACCTTATCGACCACAAATATAAAACAAAATACTTGTCCCCCTTTGGACAGAAAATAACTTAGAAATTTCACATTTAATATCCCTCCTTCGTGGGCAAACAATAATAATAACAATAACATTTGAACGTTTCGTGACATTTTTTCTCTGTGTTTTCTAGCAATTTCAAATATTTTTCTAGCTGTCTGTTTGTCTGCGCCACCAAATGGCCACCATGAACTAAATTTGTGTTTTTTGTTTTTGTGCACCCTTTCCCGTTTGCTCATTACTCAGCATTATTACAAGTTAACAATGGACTAAAGAGACACCTCACAGTTCCTGTCATGCATATTAATTGTGTCAATTAATACTTTGTTTATGTCTACTTTTTATTTTGTTTTGCTAACAGCACCCCGACAGAATGCAGAATACGATTTCATTGTTGTTGGCTCTGGCCCAGCAGGTTGCGTGCTGGCCAATCGTCTGTCCGAGAATCCCAAATGGCAGGTTTATCTCATCGAAGCCGGAGGCGTTGAGTCTTTGCCACATCAAATACCCATAATGGCGGCATTTCTTCAGGGGACGCACTCCAATTGGGGCTACAAATCGGTGCCGCAGAAGCAAGCCTGTTTTGGCATGAACAACAATGAATGCTCGCTGCCCAGAGGCAAGATCTTGGGCGGCACCAGCTCCATCAACTACATGATCTACAATCGAGGCAATCGCAGAGACTTCGATCGCTGGGCTGAGTTTGGCAATGAGGGCTGGTCCTATGAGGAGGTGTTGCCCTATTTTCTAAAATCGGAGAACGCCAATTTGAAGGGATTGCAAATGTCACCCTACCACAATCATACGGGTCCTTTGAGTGTGGAAGATGTTCGTTATCGCACTACTGCTGCCGACGCCTATGTCAAAGCTGCCCAGGAGGCGGGACATCGAAAAACCGATTACAATGGGGAGTCACAAATGGGAGTTTCCTATGTGCAGGCCACCACTCAAAATGGCAGAAGACACAGTGCCTTTGCCTCCTATATACAGCCCATAAGGAATAGCCGACGGAATTTACATATAGTCACCATGGCTAGGGTTACCAAAGTTCTCATTGATGTTGACACCCAAAAGGCCTATGGTGTTCGCTTGTTATACCGCAACACCTTGTATACCATTAGGGCTCGCAAGGAAGTTATACTCTCAGCAGGAGCTTTCAATTCTCCTCAAATTCTAATGCTTTCGGGCATAGGCCCCAGAGACAATCTGGAGGCCATTGGAGTGCCCCTAGTTAAGGAGTTGCCAGTGGGCAAACTTATGTATGATCACATGTGCCATTTTGGACCCACCTTTACCACCAACACTACAGGCAATACATTTTTCGTCTCACAGACCAGACCTGGACTCTTCTCCTCCTATTTCAGAGGGGATCCTTCAACAGTGCTCTCTTCCATTGGAGGCGTCGAAACTTTAACCTTTGCCAAGACTCCTCAGTCACAGGAACCCTCCGATATGCCTGATGTAGAATTAATCTCAGTGGCTGGCAGTTTGGCCTCTGACCAAGGCACCGGCCTTATGCAAGGAGCCAATTTCCGCCAAGACATCTACACCAAAGTCTATGAGCCTTTGTACAATGCCCAACAGGATCATTTCAGTTTTCTCATTATGCAATTTCATCCCAAATCTGTGGGTCGTTTGTGGCTGCGTACTCGCAATCCTTTGGAATGGCCACGCATTAATCCCAAATATTTTCACAATTCCGAAGATGTGGAACACATTTTGGCGGGCATTAAAGAAGTCATACGCATCAGTCAAATGCCTGCACTACAAAGGCTGGCCACACGTTTGCATGATCTACCCGTGCCTGGCTGTGAGGAGCATACATTTGGCAGCGATGATTATTGGCGTTGCTCCATACAAGTCATGTCGTACACCTTACATCATCAGGTGGCCACTTGCCGTATGGGCCCAGACACCGATGACACCACTGTGGTCAATGCCAAACTGCAAGTGCATGGCATTGCCGGATTAAGGGTAGCGGATACGAGTATTATACCCTTTCCACCCACCTGTCATACAAATGCGGCCTCATTTATGATTGGTGAAAAGGCCGCGGATATGATACGAGCACAATGGTCTGAAGAGGATGAGTGAAAAGCAGTATTTTAAGTTATTGTATGCCTTAGAAATAAGTTTAGGTATAAATAGGTAAAAACATAATTTTAGATATATTTTTTATTTTTAACTTAAATTAATAACAAAATATAAAATTTAATTAGTAAAAAGGCTTTATGCTTGGGCAGGTGAAACCTAATAATTCTCTGGGCAAATTCTTCTTTAGAGCGGAAGCTAACGCACGTTTCGTGTTTTCTATAGAAAATTTTATTAAAATTTTATTTCTATAGAAAATTTTGTCAAAATTTTATTTCTATAGAAAATTTTATTAAAATTTTATTTCTATAGAAAATTTTATTAAAATTTTATTTCTGTAGAAAATTTTGTCAAAATTTTATTTCTATAGAAAATTTTGTCAAAATTTTATTTCTATAGAAAATTTTGTCAAAATTTTATTTCTATAGAAGATTTTGTCAAAATTTTATTTCTATAGAAAATTTTGTCCAAATTTTATTTCTATAGAAAAAATTTCTCAAAATTTTATTTCTATAGAAAATTTTGTCAAAATTTTATTTCTATAGAAAATTTTGTCAAAATTTTATTTCTATAGAAAATTTTGTCAAAATTTTATTTCTATAGAAAATTTTGTCAAAATTTTATTTCTATAGAAAATTTTGTCAAAATTTTATTTCTATAGAAAATTTTGTCAAAATTTTATTTCTATAGAAAATTTTCTCAAAATTTTATTTCTATAGAAAATTGTCTCAAAATTTTATTTCCATAGAAAATTTTGCCAAATTTTATTTCTATAGAAAATTTTGTCAAAATTTTATTTCTATAGAAAATTTTGTCAAAATTTTATTTCTATAGAAAATTTTGTCAAAATTTTATTTCTATAGAAAATTTTGTCAAAATTTTATTTCTATAGAAAATTTTGTCAAAGTTTTATTTCTATAGAAAATTTTGTCCAAATTTTATTTCTATAGAAAATTTTGTCAAAGTTTTATTTCTATAGAAAATTTTGTCCAAATTTTATTTCTATAGAAAATTTTGTCCAAGTTTTATTTCTATAGAAAATTTTGTCCAAATTTTATTTCTATAGAAAATTTTGTCAAAATTTTATTTCTATAGAAAATTTTGTCAAAATTTTATTTCTATAGAAAATTTTTCAAAAATTTTATTTCTATAGAAAATTTTGTCAAAATTTTATTTCTATAGAAAATTTTGTCAAAATTTTATTTTTATAGAAAATTTTGTCAAAATTTTATTTCTATAGAAAATTTTGTCAAAATTTTAATTCTATAGAAAATTTTGTCAACATTTTATTTCTATAGAAAATTTTGTCAACATTTTATTTCTATAGAAAATTTTGTCAAAATTTTATTTCTATAGAAAATTTTGTCAAAATTTTATTTCTATAGAAAATTTTGTCAAAATTTTATTTCTATGGAAAATTTTGTCAAAATTTTATTTCTATAGAAAATTTTGTCAAAATTTTATTTCTATAGAAAATTTTGTCAAAATTTTATTTCTATAGAAAAATGTGTCCAAATTTTATTTCTATAGAAAATTTTGTCAAAATTTTATTTCTATAGAAAATTTTGTCAAAATTTTATTTCTATGGAAAATTTTGTCAAAATTTTATTTCTATAGAAAATTTTGTCAAAGTTTTATTTCTATAGAAAATTTTGTCAAAATTTTATTTCTATAGAAAATTTTGTCAAAATTTTATTTCTATAGAAAATTTTGTCAAAATTTTATTTCTATAGAAAATTTTGTCAAAATTTTATTTTTATAGAAAATTTTCTCAAAATTTTATTTCTATAGAAAATTTTGTCAAAATTTTATTTCTATAGAAAATTTTCTCAAAATTTTATTTCTAAAGAAAATTTTGTCAAAATTTTATTTCTATAGAAAATTTTGTCAAAATTTTATTTCTATAGAAAATTTTGTCAAAATTTTATTTCTATAGAAAATTTTGTCAAAATTTTATTTCTATAGAAAATTTTGTCAAAATTTTATTTCTATAGAAAATTTTGTCAAAATTTTATTTCTATAGAAAATTTTGTCAAAATTTTATTTCTATAGAAAATTTTGTCAAAATTTTATTTCTATAGAAAATTTTGTCAAAATTTTATTTCTATAGAAAATTTTGTCAAAATTTTATTTCTATAGAAAGTTTTGTCAAAATTTTATTTCTATAGAAAATTTTGTCAAAATATTATTTCCACATTGATGTCAAATTCGTTTACTGCTTCCAAGTACCTTTCATTTGAGTCCCTATACCTCCGCAAGAGACGATTTGAGGTGGGGCGCCCCCCTCTTCCGTACTCACGCAAAAATTTGAATGCATGTTTCGTTGTGTACTCCCAAATACCTTTGATTTGAATCCCATATTGACCCAATCGGTCTATAGGTCCGCTCGAGGGGTTTTGGGGAAGGGCGCTCCCCCTCACACTTGATATGAAAATTGAGAGGCATCATCGTACTCAATGCCGAAATCATTCTAATAGGTCAATATGCCTAAATTTAAAAAAAGACCTTTCATTTGAATTCCATATTGACCCAATCCGTATACAACCGTTATCTTCAAAACTAGGTTGACATAGCCTACATATAATATTGTCCTGTATTATAATTCTATATGACCGCTCAAAGGTTTTTCAGCTCGGTACAGAATGTGATTTTTCTAAAACGCCAGCGTTTTCTTTTGACAACATTTCCAATTACAGGTTGTTTATCATACAGTAATGCCTAATGTTATAATCTGTTATTCTGAACTTTAGCCAAACGCTACATTTTTTGTCCGTCTTTTTCATGACAATATTATAAAATCTCCTGAAAGCGTTTTTAAGCCTTTTTAACTAGAGGATTATTGATATCTTCATACGCCGCGTTTTTTGCCTTCTTGGCCAATGGACGATGGCCTTGTGTGTAACCAGTTTTATCGCACTGACAATCTTTGTCGCGCTGACAATCACGGCTCAGCGCACTCTGTTCGCACCATAAAGATTTGTCTACATATCCCAAATTCGCATCTTTTGTCTGTCTAGAACATTAATGCATCTAAAGGCGCCCTAGTTTGTGTAAGGACTGTTGCCATATGACGCATTTTCCATTTGGATAATTCCCAACATCTGTAGATGAAAGTTTTCTATCTGTCAGGCCAATAGCTGACATATTCGTTGGGTTGACTCATGAGGACTGCCAATGTTTCAAAGATTCTTGCAGTTTATATGTTCAGACATTTGTTCAGTTGTCGCAATTTCTGTTTAAGGATATAAAAATTTGCTAAACACCCAGTATTTAACGTTTCATGCCCCTAAAGCTTTGCTAATATAGCATGATTAAGTTTTTAGTTTGCATAGCCCTAGAAAAAATTCAGTCATTAGATATCGGATCTTTGGTATGTCCAATAACTGCAAAAATTGCAATTTTGTCCATGAACATTCCATTAGGAACAGAGCCAAACATCTCACATATCAATGAGTCCTGTCCGATTCAAGTTTTAATCTCCTTATCATGGCCTCTTCTTTATAGCCGAGTCCGAACGGATCACAGTGGGATACAATCGAAAAAACTAATAAAAATATACCGTGTGAAATTTGGAATAGTTAGAGTTGAACCACGAACCACAAATGCCTCCGTAAATTGCAAAATACGAAGCAGGTCTCAGCCAGAATTGCAAAAAACAATGTAAAGTCGAATATCACCGAAACAAAACGAGATATTATAGACCTCAAGCTGATTTTTTTTTGTTGAGATTTTTTAGCTTTATTCAGCAAAAACAATTTTTGAAATTTGGTGACAAACTTTAGGGGCATGCCAAAAAGTTCCCGGACAACCAAGGGCCTTCGCACACGATCTCGATAACACTTTAGCTCAAACCAATCCAATACTCTTCACGTTGGCGCAGAAGTTAATATGTCTGCCTAGGAAACTAGACGCCTGGTTTTGAGAACAGAACACATATTCAACGATGGTTGTTCACTTGCTAATGATGGCATATTTGTGGGATCTTCAGCCCTACAAAACTTCTCCACTTGAATCGGTCACCTTTCTATTCTTTATTGGAATGTTCGTGAGAACTTTTGCATCTATCCTCCTTATTAAGGTCGAAAATGCAGCTGTGAGCGAAAAATACAGCTATGATACTCTCCACCTGTTATTTTTTTCACTTCAGCTATCCCAATGCAATCAACTGCAGTTAATCCTATTTTTATTTCATCACAAATTGTCACCATTTTCCATGAATCTAGTTCTCGCTTACAACTATGCTGACCTACATCAAATTTTTCAATGTTAATAAATTGCCTTAATGTTAATTTTGCCCACTTCTGTTCTCTTTTTTCATTTTCACATCATTCGTTAATAATGCCAATAAAAATGCCATAATGATAATGTTATTATGTCAAGCTTTGTAAATGAATCACTTTATATGTAAATCGGTGACTTGTATATTATCAGGTAGGTATAAAAAAGTTTATTAACCTGCTGTTGCTGCAATTTTTGTGTAAAGTCATTTCTTAATTAATATGCGATGTTAATTGGCATTTTACAAATTAAAAAGTCTTATAAACATATTAGCACTGAAAAATTAGAAGGATGAAAAGAAGGTTGAACAGTAGCACGAGAATAAATTTTTTTATATATTAAAAAAAAAATAATATGGGTCTCTCCAAACCCCTAACAGAAAAATGCTAATCGTAACAATAAGTGTTCATGATTCTTCTTACAGAGTTAGAAAATTAACTTTGTACAAGTAAAACTAACTGCTCATGAGTATAGAATGAAATCTTAAAGTAATTCTCATTTTTAGTTCAATATAACTAAAACATTAATTGCCATTTCCATTTCTTGAGTTCACAAATACATGCTCGAAATTAAGAATAATTTAATAAACTCAATTCTAATGGTGAAACATTCAGTCTCTAAATGGTACATGACAAAGCTGAACAAAATAAGCATGACTGTCTTGATGAAAAGAAGTTGGAATATGTTTTTCTTCTGTAAAGTAAAGTTTTATTTAATGTATAATTGCAATGTTTCATATTTGCTTCTTCGAAACAGCTGAGCGGTTGACGGCGTGAGGTTGGGAGATAAGAGGAACAAAATTTTTTGTGTAATTAAGATGTGTCGCCAAATCTCTAATTGTATGCTCCGAAGCGTTAGGAAATAGCGATTTTTCCATAATTTTACCTTTTAAGATTCAATGCTCGTTAGTTCATATTTTACTTGTGGGAAGTTTTAAATGTACTAATACTATGCAAAAACAATTTCGATGCTGCTATGAAGTTATTACCTTTTAAGATTCAATGCTCGTTAGTTCATATTTTACTTGTGGGAAGTTTTAAATGTACTAATACTATGCAAAAACAATTTCGATGCTGCTATGAAGTTATTGCGTTGACAAATTTTTTCACAGCTTGTGACTCTGTAATTGCATTCTTTCTTCTGTCAGTTATCAGCTGTTACTTTTAGCTTGCTTTAGAAAAAAAGTATATTTGATTAAAGTTCATTCTAATTTTTATTAAAAATGCATTTACTTTCTTTTAAAAAATCCGCAATTACTTTTTGGGCAACCCAATAATTCTTTAGCGCCGCAAGAAGTTCAATATTTCTCAAATTTAGTTCATTTTAACTACTGTTGAGATTCTACATTTTTTGAGTGAGTAGTTTAGTTTAGATTAGGTTGAAAAGAGAGTGTGGATATTAATTCGCCCCATGCCACTATAGACATACACCTAAGTCTGTAATCGGCTTGTGGTGCGATCTTAATCCTAAAAAGGTAACCTCGAAAAAGATACAAAATCCTTAATTGTTTGCCATGCTACTGAACTCGTAGCGGGAATATAATTCTTTAGCGCAATAGGAAGTACAATATTTCCCAAATTTAGTTCATTTAAACTATTGTTGAGGTTCAAAATGTTTAAAGTGCGTAGTTTAGGTTAGTTTAGATTGAAAAGAGTGTGCGGATATTAATCCGGCCCACGCCACTATAGACCTATACATAAGACAGTTACTGGTTTGCTGTGCGATTTAAATCCTAAAAAGGTAACCCCGAAAAAGATACAAAATCCTTAATTGTTTTCCATGCCACTCCCCTAAATAGGTTCATGTTTGGTATTGTGTCCCCACCTGAGTGGCGGTATCTGTTAGACTCATCATCTTCCCCGCATGCTATCACTTGTCACCGATTTTACATAAGTGAGCTCGTAGTCCTATGTGTCCTGTTGTGACACGGAAAGCTATACTGACCTCCATCCTTCTTCCTTACAGTAAAAGCCTCGTCTTCTCACGATCTATATCTCCCTATAGGATTTTCGCCGCCCTAATGGCGGTTTTGCTGTTCCACAGGGTTAAATGTCGCCTATGCCCTTAACTCAGACTGCGCCAACCCGAAAGGCTTCCGAGTTTACTGACGGCAGTCCTCGGGCCTTCACCGATAAATTATCTGCCATCCTCAGAGAAGGCGTTAGTCTACTTCTTACAATCCAAGACTGTTCGTGAATTTACCGTCCTGGTTGTTATTGCCCTTATGGCCTGTTTTACGTCCGTATAGATGTTCATACTCGACGTCCTCACGTTAACACTACACCACCTCAAGCATTCCGTGATCGCCCGGATCACCGCCTGCATGACCGTATTACGTCGCCTACGCCCTTAATTCTGAATGTGTCGAACCGAAAGTCTACGGGTTAACCAAGTTTATTGACAGCAGTCCTCTGGTCTTCACAGTCAAACCGTGGGCCCTTTCATTCCCCCTATCTCCGCTATGACACGGAACCCAAACGATGCCTACACCACCAGAAGCATTCCGTGATCGCCCTGATCTCCACCTGTGGGACCATATTATGGTAAGGCAGTCTAAAACAGATCTCAGCCCCTGGGTTCTCAATGTAGACTCCAAGGCCCTCTCAGTCATCTAGCTTTGATCCATCCGTGTTACACTATCTTTCAGATGGCAATACTAGGATTCCGTCAATCCAAGATCGCCCAGATCTCCGCCTGCAGGACCGTATTATGATCAGACTGTCGAAAAAAAAGATCTCACTCCCTGGGTTCTCAATGTAGACCCCAAGGCCCACTTAGTCATCTAGCTTTGATCCATCCGTCTAACATAATCTTCCAGAATACAGTACTAGGGTTCCGTCAATCTAAGCCTATACCGCTGGCTGTAGAGCCTCGCACTGGACCTCAAATGTTGTGTCAGGTATTCGATCGGAAACCTCTTCCATGCTTTCCAAGTTTCCTACTGTCACCTCGATTATACCACGATGGTATGAGCTGCTCCTATCCTCAATCCATTCTCCCATTGCCTTAAGCCTCATAACCGCAGTGGATGCCTCGCACCATCATCATGTTATCCTAACCTGTTGTATGATCCTTATGTTGCACTTTTTCTCCATAGCAGTCCACCAAATTATTGTATGCATGTAAGTAGACTAATACTTACTTGCGCCAGTGGACTATCCTCGGCTTTAGACCCCATTTCGAGCGTACGGGCCCTTTACATAGTGTCAACATCTGTGAGCCTTCTCAGTACGCTCCTGAATGTGACACCTGCTAATTATGGCGCTATTTGTGAGAACTTCATCCCTTCAATTGAATCGGTCACCTTTCAATTTTTTATTGGAATGTTTTTTTCTTATTTTTATTGGAGTTGAAAAATACAGTTTCCATGATCACACCTAAGTATTTGATCTTGTCGGATAACGAAATCGTTCTATTGAGGAAACGAGGTGCGTTCAATACACCCACCTTCGTCTTTTGAGTTAATAACAGAGAAGATTAAAGATTAAAAATATGTAGAAATGTATTCCCAAGAATTGGTAATTCTTCAAATGATCCTTCGGGCTCAAGCTTTGAACTTTGGGCCGGTAGTCGGGAAGTAGGAGATGTAGTGATGAAGGCCCTTACCAAGATAGAAACTTCAACAAATGTTATTCATTCTCATGGTCTTACATCTCGACTCACTTCCCTATGGAATATAAATAATGTAAAAAAAATCGCCCAGAAAAAATGGTCCTTCCAGCTCACTAAAAATTATATTTGCTTAAAAAAGTCTCTAAAGCAACCGTAGTACAAACAGCTGCTAGTGGACCTTAAAATATCGATTCAAAATAAAGCTCTTTTGTATAATTAAATTATTAAACCAATATGGAGCTTAGGAATACAACTTTGGGGTTGCTCTGCCAAGAATGAAGTATTGTAGAAAAGATTCAAAAAACTCAAAATGTAATCCTTTGTGCCATAGCTTATGCATCTTGGTATATACCAAACACCGATCTGCACAGAGACTTGGGAGTGAGGAAAATATCGGAAGAAATATCTATACACGCCTTGAAACACGCGAACCAGTTATGACTATGTAACTCTGACTTAACTAATAATGATCGAAACTATCCAATCACCAGAAGACTCCAAAGACTATACCAATGGATCTAGTCTCTTAATAGGTCCTAAATCCGAGGAATTAGTATGTATTTAGTTACTGAACTATTTCCACAACATGAATTCAAACTAGGCTAAATTCTCTAGTTTATATAATTTATCTAGGCGCTATGTCAAAATGTCTAGATGACTGTAACTCAGTTCTAAGAAGAAAATATTTAAAAGAATCTAACATACAGTGTTTTTCCTAGCATATGACTTAAGCTGTTTCTTCTACCTATTGAGCTTGAATATCAAATGTATTTTGGTCTTGAAGCCACAAAGACTATAGAAATTCCTAGTCTTCTAAAAATAACGTAGACCGATAATTTGACAATTGCCCTAAACTAAACGCCGCAGATCAGTACATTTGATTTGAGTTTAAAAATACCGCAAAGGCTAATTTGCATATTGCAAATCTTTTGATAACGATGTTATTGTCAGCTGTGCTTTTCTGCAGCCATTCAATATCGTTAGCAATTTTATTAGTCTGGCAGTTCTTTCATGAACCTCAAAGCACTCACAACACCACTAGATGTTTCTAGAAGCATCTAGAAAACTTCTTTGCAACTTTAAAGTAATACTTAAAAGTGCGACTTAGTTCATTTAAATATTGAATATTGGTGTATAATCAAACTTTCGGCGTTTGTAATAAACACCAAGGGATTACCAATCAAAGTAATCTCTCAAGTAACAAGTAACCCAACTAAAAATAATTTTTGTATTGTGATATTATTTTATTGTAATAAATTTCGCCCAACATTAAATTGCGCTACTTTTTATTACAAATACTTTAAAATAGATGCTGTATAAGTATGTCACACTTTTGTTTTCTTTTTTGGTTTTATATACCACTCACGTGCCCTTTTATTATTACTCCAAGCGCCACACCTTTAAACAAAGTCAGCCAGACGGAACCACTGTAATTTAATAGTTATTTTGTCTACTATTTAATGAGTTCAGTCGAAATAAATCAACCTTCACTTTATTGACAGATTAAAGCCATACACCAATTTTTTATGTTTTCTTTAGGCAACATGATATTTTTAATTGTTTAAATCATAGATTCGCATAGGCCGATTTAGGGAAAAAGTTTGACCTCTAATGAACCCTGCAGCGGCTGGCCCAATCTAAAGGTAAAACTTCACTGCCAAAATAACCTGTTTTCATGTTTGTTTTTGTCAGATATGTAGATACGATGACAAATGATGAAAGAAGAAAACAAAAGGAAAATAAAATAAAAATAAATGTTTGGAATTTTGTCTTTGTATGAAAGAGCGCTCTGAATTAACGATCAAACATATGATAACTATATGAAAAATCAAGTTATTATTTAAATTATTTGAATGGTAGACAACGAACTGAAAGAACTTTACAGAAATGATAGTACAACTTTATACAATGAAATAAGAGTTATACTTGAAAACAGAAGGCAAATGAAAGGGATTTCGGATCTTGAGCCTTCAATAACGGAATTTGGTATCTAGAGGAATTAAACTTCAGAACTTCATTTGTTGCCGCAGTATGAATTTCATTTTCATAAATTTAAAAAACTTTTATGTTTAGAAAGCTACTGATCCATATCAAAATTTCAATGTTAACAATTTACTTTAATGATTATTTTGACTACCATTGTTCTTTTGTTTTTACTTCAATAACTTTTAACAGAGCATTTACTCCAAATCAGGAGGATAAGAGGTACTTGCGATCTTGAGCGTTTACAGCACAAGTCAGATGTCTAGAGGTATGAAATACAGAACTTCATTTGGTATATTTTTTTCCCCCTTGCATTCTATCAATTAGCAATGAAAACAAGCCAAAGAACCAAAAATTTAAAATAAAGATGATATTCTTAAATTTAATTTCCTATTTACTTAAGCACATCCGTTTCATATTATGATCGCTGATTGATGGCTTTCCTATTATTATTTGTAAAAAAATCTTTTTTTTTAACTCTGCATCTTAACCCAAAAAAACTAAACATTTAAAGACGTTTCTAGTTGTAAGGCCATTTTGCGTCTTTAACTACGGTTCACTGATGTCTTGTCCCAAGGTCAATTTTCTTACTATCAACGATATTTTGAACTGGATTTTAGATTTTTGGTTTTAGTAACAAAACGCAAAGTTAAGGATTTATTAACCTACCATTTAGAACAAAAAAAAATCTTAATATGAGGGAAAATATTTTTCACCAAAGGGAATGTCTCCTAAATGAGTTGGAAAATTGATCATCTTTAATTTAAGTTTGTTAATCTTTGGGCGAATCTCTAATCTTTGGGCGAATCTTAGGACAAACATCAGTGAAGGCCTGCCAGACGTGACAATTTTACGTCATTTTTACAATTTTTTTTTACCGAAATTTTGTCTTTTGACGCTTGGCGATTTTTGATTTAAATCCGATTAAATTGACAAATTTTTTTAAGGTCACATAATTATAAAAGATCATCAGGCCGATCTTGCAAAACAGGGTTATATCTTTTGCTAAATATAGTAAAACAGTCGTAATTTTACTGAATCGGTTTTTGTGCTAAAAACGGTTCGTCGTTTTGAAGATTTATTACAAATCATTCCCTTTTAGTCCTATATTAAACTTAATGTAGGTTTAATATAGGTTTATTTGATGGATTTCCTTTACAGAACTGTTAAATGACTTTATAAAATTTTATGAATTTTATATTAATGGAAAAAGTTCAGTAAAAAAACCGAAATTTCATTAAAATTTATATTTAAGTGTTTTAATATCCTAACATTCTGAAAGTATGTCTTTAGTCACACAACTTTTGGTATTTTAAGGCGTTTTTCACGAAAAATTTGACAATTTTGTGTGTACCTTATCTTTCTACGACTGGCTTTATGCCAGTTAAAAGACTTACTAAGCCACGGGACCTCATGGTTTATCGTTAAAGCAAGTCAAAGCAAAAAAATTTTAACGGTGGTTATTCCCATTTTAAGAGCGCCCAGGTAGCCGAGTTGAAAGCGTGTTCTAAGATTGCAAGTGATCGTGAGCACTATTTTTAGCCGAAGCTATATTCTGTCGCTAGCGCAACATTATAATGAACGAAAACTCTTCAAGTTAGTCTGATTTTAAACGGTATTTTGTAGAAGAAGGGGATTCGCCAGGATTCGAACTCATGCGTTCAGCGTCATAGGGGGACATGCTAATATCTGCGACACGGTGGACTCTTGCGATTTCAAATAACCCCATAAAAAGTAGTCGCACTGGTTCAAACTTCAAAGAGAGTGAGGAACGCACATTGCGTAGCAACAAGTGAGCGACTGTTATAAAATAAGCTCTCGAAAACGAAGGCCCGCTGCTCCCTAGACCAAAGCATGATGGCAGCTGACTGCCATCATGCAGTCAGCTGCCATCATGCAGTCAGCGTGAAAATCACTGAACCGATTTTCACGAAATTTTCGCAGATGGTAGAGTTTAGCCAACCGGTGAATACAGGTTACTTAATTTTAACGAGGGGAGTGGCCCTTTCCCTAACCACAATTTTCAAAAAAAAAAATGGGGGACGCCCTACCCCAAAACCCCTCAAACGGGCATGTTTCCCGAGTGGGACAATATGGGTATCAAATGAAAGGTATTTAAGAAGAGATTGTCGGGGGGCCGCCCCACACCCAAACACCTCCTAAAAATTACATATTTACCGATTGGGGCAATATGGGTATCAAATGAGAGGTAGTTGGAAGTGGAATACCAAACTTTTATAAAAATTTGGGCTAAAATCCCAGGTGGCCCCCCACTTCAAAAATTACCCCCAAATGGACAAGTAGGCCGATTAGGACAATATGGGATCCAAATGAATGGTGCTTGAGAATAGAATTCCAAAAATAATGACTTAAATGGACATGTAGATAAGAATACCAACGCAGGGCATAGTAGGCATAATAAAATGTGAACAACGCACATGAGTGACTCTGATAATAACGCCTTGCGTAGATCATAGAATGTTAGGGTAATAAATACTTTGAAATTACCGACCACACTCAAGAGTCGTACTGATAAGCAATTGTCTTGAATTTTGGTTTATTGATTTATTGTTTGTGTAGGTAAAACTACTTTATGTCTGCCTAGCATTGTCTTAAGTTTTGTAATTAGTGTTAAGTAGTATATAATGATATCATAAACAAAGAAATCAGTGCCTTACCACCACTTAACCAGAGTGTCTTACAAACACTGGAATGTTTAAAAAGTATTTGCTTGTACTCTTTTCTATACCATATCTCCAACATAGATGAACATTTTTAAAGTAACTGAGAGAGACAGAGAGTAGAGAAATCCTTTGAAGCATAATCTTTTCGATTTGCTATAGACTTTGTATGTAAAAAAAGGGATTTTAGGCTCCGCTGGTAAAAGCATGCTGAACCATATCACAAAGAAGAATGTTACAAAGAACCCTTGTGGTTCTTAGACATATCATATCTGCCAGGGATTTAATCAATCCCTGGCAGATATGATTATTTACATAGAAAATCCCCGTTTCCTTTATTTGTGTCTTTTTCTTGTTGATGATCTTAGTTGTTATTATTGTTCTTTGGAGAAGATGACTTATTGCAGCTTTGATCGGCACCAATAGCCTTTTAGCTTGTTCTTATATAACGACCTGTGCATATCCAATTGGCCGAAGTACAAGAATTAAGTGTTGGAGAGAGGAAAATAATCCTTTGACTAGACAATGAACGCAAATCAGAGAAATATTGGGTTGCCCAAAAAGTAATTGCGGATTTTTCATATAGTCGGCGTTGACAAATTTTTTTACAGCTTTTGACTTTGTAATTGCATTCTTTCTTCTGTCAGTTATCACCTGCTACTTTTAGTTTGCTTTAGAAAAAAAATGTAAAAAAATTATATTTGATTAAAGTTCATTTTAAGTTTTATTAAAAATGCATTTACTTTCTTTTAAAAAGTCCGTAATTACTTTTTGGGCAACCCAATATATCTGATAGAAGTCCAGTAACAACACAAAGCCTAATACATCGGCTTAAAGAACTAGGAAAACTTTACAACATGGGAAGATCCGGTAGACCGAATCTTTGCTTTTAACTTTAGAAGAATACAGAAGGAAAACTATTACAACCCATATCTTACGTAGCCAAACATTGATAATATACTGCAAACAATCCTAGATACAAATGTATCTAGTATCAATCATTTTTTAATTGGATGAAATAAAAAATTCATTGAAAATTTCAAAAAGTTCAATCATTTTTTAATTGTTTCAATTAAAAAGTTAATTGAAAATTTCAATTATTTTTTAATTGAATATGCAATTTTTTACCGTTATTGATATTATCATTCTCGTGATTGAATTATTAAATTTTAATCATTGAATTAAAAAATTTCGATCACTTTCAATCATTGAATTAGTTATTAAATTTCAATCATTGAATTAAAAAATTTCAATTCATTTTTTAATTGAATATTCAATTTTTTAATTGAAAATATTTTTTCAATTATTTTTTTTAACGATTATTTCATTTTCGTGATTGTAATAGTTTCAGTTAAAAAATTAATTGGATCAATCAATTTCGTCATTGAAACCAATTTTTATTATTTTCTGTGTACTAATGGCATAACAGCTTCGTTTCTAAGGAGTGACCATAGACCCATAAAGCTCAAATTCGTATTCCGAAATCGATGGCTAACCCAAGGTGCGCTTTTCGCAAAAATGTTAATAGAACATTTGCATAGATTCAATTAAATTGTTAATAGATTCAACTAAAAAATAATTTGGATCATTTGGAAATTTCAATAATTTTTTAATTGGATCAATTAAAAACGAAAACTTTAATCATTTTATTAATTGGAACAATTAAAATATTAATTGGAAATTTCAAAATATTTAATTATTTTTTAATTGAATATGCAATTTTTTTAATTGAAAATTTTTTTCAATCATTTTTTTCAAGAACTTTGATTGATTATATCATGTTCGTGATTGAAGCAGTTTACACTAAGAAATTAATTGTATCAATTATTTTGGTGATTGAAACCGATTTTTATTTTTTTGTGAGCATGATTTACATTTCACACATCATCATATATGGTGTCACCATTCTATTTTTGTCTTTTATCACCAAGAAAAATTATCCATAAAACCAATGCTTCATTAAGTGGCCACCATCAAGTGGCCACCTGTCGCCTTAGATGATACAGCTGTGGTGGATCCTGAACTAAAAGTACATGGAGTGCGTAAACTTAGGGTAGTGGATAATGGAGTTATACCCCACCCTCGATCTCATAAATCATCATTACATAAATCGTCAAATTTGATAAGAACTCACCTTACTGATCCTACTTTTACCACAGTTAGCCATTACAGATCATGTTTTCCTCCAGCCGAATCTAGCCCTCGATTTTCTGTTTTTATACCCTCCACCATAAGATGGGGGGTATACTAATTTCGTCATTCTGTTTGTAACTACTCGAAATATTCGTCTAAGACCCCATAAAGTATATATATTCTTGATCGTCGTGAAATTTTATGTCAATCTAGCCATGTCCGTCCGTCTGTCCGTCCGTCCGTCCGTCCGTCCGTCCGTCCGTCCGTCCGTCCGTCTGTCTGTCGAAAGCACGCTAACTTCCGAAGGAGTAAAGCTAGCCGCTTGAAATTTTGCACAAATACTTCTTATTAGTGTAGGTCGGTTGGTATTGTAAATGGGCCATATCGGTCCATGTTTTGATATAGCTGCCATATAAACCGATCTTGGGTCTTGACTTCTTGAACCTCTAGAGTGCGCAATTCTTATCCGATTGGCACGAAATTTTGCACGACGTGTTTTGTTATGACATCCAACAACTGTGCCAAGTATGGTTGAAATCGGTTCATAATCTGATATAGCTGCCATATAAACCGATCTTGGGTCTTGACTTCTTGAGCCTCTAGAGTGCGCAATTCTTATCCGATTTGAATGAATTTTGGCACGACGTGTTTTGTTATGATGTCCAACAACTGTGCCAAGTATGGTTCAAATCGGTTCATAATCTGATATAGCTGCCATATAAACCGATCTTGGGTCTTGACTTCTTGAGCCTCTAGAGTGCCCAATTCTTATCCGATTTGAATGAATTTTGGCACGACGTGTTTTGTTATGATATCCAACAACTGTGCTAAATATGGTTCAAATCGGTCCATAATCTGATATAGCTGGCATATAAACCGATCTTGGGTCTTGAATTCTTGAGCCTCTAGAGTGCGCAATTCTTATCCGATTGGAATGAAATCTTGCACGACGTGTTTTGTTATGATATTCAACAACTGTGCCAAGTATGGTCCTAATCGGTCCATAACCTGATATAGCTGCCATATAAACCGATCTTGGGTCTTGACTTCTTAAGCCTCTAGAGTGCGCAATTCTTATCCGATTACAATGAAATTTTGCACGACGTGTTTTGTTATGATATTCAACAACTGTGCCAAGTATGGTCCTAATCGGTCCATAACCTGATATAGCTGCCATATAAACCGATCTTGGGTCTTGACTTCTTAAGCCTCTAAAGTGCGCAATTCTTATCAGATTGGAATGAAATTTTGCACGACATGTTTTTTTTTATGATATCCAACAAGTGTGAAAAAATGGTTCAAATCGGCTCATAAACTGATATAGCTGTCATATAAACAGATTTGGGGACTTGACTTCTTGAGCTTCTAGAGGACGCAATTCCTACCTGATTTGGCTGAAATTTTGCATGACTTTTTTATTTTTTATTTTTTCTTTCAACCACTGTGTCAAATAAGGTTTAAATCGGTTCATAACCTGATATAGCTGCCATGTAAACCGATCTGGGATCTTGACTTCTTGAGCCTCTTGAAGTCGCAATTATTATCCGATTTGCCTGAAATTTTGTACGATGGATCCTCTCTTGACCATCAACATACGTGTTGATTATGGTCTAAATCTGTTTATAGCCCCATACAGCTCCCATATAAATCGATCTCTCTATTTTACTTCTTGAGCCCCCAAAGGGCGCAATTCTTACTCGAATTGGCTGACATTTTACACAGGCCTCCAACATATAATTTAATTGTGGTCCAAACCGGACCATATCTTGATATCGCTCTAATAGCAGAGCAAATCTTTTCTTATATCACTTTTTGCCTAAGAAGAGATGTCGGGAAAAGAACTCGACAACTGCGCTCCATGGTGGAGGGTATATAAGATTCGGCCCGGCCGAACTTAGCACGCTTTTACTTGTTCTTCTTCAATCTCTGACAGTCAGTTTCGGTACCTCTTTCTCCTCTTTGTTACTCCATCGGAGTTTTGGTTTTCCCTTTTTGCGTCGCCTTCAAAAAAAATCTTCTTCACTGTAACCTCTTTATTCATTCTGACAACATGAACTACACAACCGTTGTATTTTGATGCGTTTAACTAACTTACTGCTCTCTTTTCGCAATTTATTCCCCTTAAATTTTTCTAAAACATTCAAAGCAATCACCCATTCTTTTATACCCACCATAGGGTACCTTAGCATCATAGGCGCTATAAAGTCTTTATAACCGCTATGTCTCACAACAGAGAGGGTTCAGAACAAATGTGGTATTTATGCGCAGTACACGCGCCTTAAGACTTTTAGAAATCTCGTGAATATGAGTGGCCAGAATCTTCGTGACCATGTGCAAATATTTCTTCTATGCTCATTGTTTATGGCAGGCCAAGGTATATCCTTGACAGACATTAAAGAACAAATATCGCAAATTGGCTTAACAAATACATTGGAACAACTGTTAAGACCTACAAGTAAGTGGTAAATACTTTCCCTTTTTTTTTTGAAAGCTAGGCAATAAAATAAACTAATTTTTAAATGTTTTGCAACTTTTTAGTACCTCAGAATAATGACATCTTCGATTTCATTGTGGTGGGCGGTGGCACCGCTGGCTGTGTTTTGGCAAATCGTCTATCGGAAAATCCCAAATGGCGTGTGGCCCTACTGGAGGCGGGAGGCAATGAGAATATTATGAATTTGGTACCTGCTTTGGCCATATTTCTTCAGGCAACTTCGTTCAATTGGAATTTTCCCTCGGTCCCCCAAAAGAATGCCTGCAAGGGCATGTATAACAATGTGTGCTTTCAGCCTCGCGGCAAATTGCTGGGAGGCTCTAGTGGCATTAACTTCATGATTTTCATACGAGGAAATCGCAGAGATTATGATCTCTGGGCTGAATCTGGTAACCGTGGTTGGTCTTACGATGAGGTCTTGCCTTACTTTTTGAAAATGGAAAATGCTATGCTCAAAGGTTTGGAAGACTCGCCCTATCACAATCGCTCAGGGCCCTTGAATGTGGAATATGTGAGATATCGTACACAAATGGCCCATGCCTTTGTTAAGGGGGCCCAAGAGGCTGGACATCCTGAAACCGATTACAATGGTGCTTCACAGCTGGGTGTCTCCTATGTGCAGGCATCCACCCAAAGAGGTTTGCGTCATAGTTCATATCGTGCCTATGTACAACCCATATTGAATAGAAGAAAAAATCTGCATGTCTTTACCTTTAGCCGGGTCACCAAGCTCTTGATGGATCCTGCAACGAAAACGGCCTATGGAGTGGAGTTCCTGCATCGCAAAAAACTGTATCAATTCAAGGCTCGCAAGGAGGTCATTTTGTCGGCAGGCTCCTTTATGTCACCCCAGCTGTTAATGCTCTCGGGCATAGGTCCCAAAGATAATCTTCAGAAACTGGGCATACAGGTCATACAGGAGTTGCCGGTGGGCATGCGTATGTACGAACATGTCTCCCATTTTGGTCCCACATTTTTAACCAATACCACCGGGCAAACCTTAACACCTGCCCTGGGCACAATACAAAATGTCTTGGAGTTTAATTTGGGCAGTCCAAATACCGTGTATTCAACCATAGGAGGAGTGGAAGCCTTGACCTTTTTGAAAACCCCTTTCTCCAAATTACCCGCCGATTGGCCAGATGTGGAAATCGTGTTTGGCAGTGCCACTTTGGCTTCGGATGATGGAACCGCCCTTAAGCAGGGAGCCAATTTTAAAGATGAAATCTACAATCGTTTATATCGCTCACTGTCAGAATCGCGCCAAGATCATTACACCGTCATCATAATGCCCTTTCATCCCAAATCCATAGGACGGGTATGGTTGGAGAGCAAAAATCCTTTCGTACGTCCCAAGATAGATCCGAATTATTTCGATGAGGAGGAAGATGTGGAGGTAATGTTGCATGGCATTAAAGAGAGTATACGCATTTCCCAGACACCAGCCATGCAGAGAATAGGCACCAAATTGGATACCACCCCAGTGCCGGGTTGTGAATCTCATGAATTTGGTTCCGATGACTATTGGCGTTGTTCAATACGCACCATGACCTATACGTTACACCATCAAGTGGCCACATGTCGCATGGGTCCAGCCTCAGATGCTACAGCGGTGGTGGATCCTGAACTAAAAGTACATGGAGTGCGTAAACTGAGGGTAGTGGATGGTGGTGTTATACCCCACCCTCCTACGGCGCATACAAATGCTGTGATATTTATGATAGCCGAAAAGGCAGCGAATATGATAAAGGCAGCGTGGGAGACGTGATCCAATGTAGTACAAATTAGTTTTAATTTAATTTTAGTTAATTTAATAACATTTTAGGCTAATTAGAATTGTAAAACAAAAACAAAAATTTTGCTTTCCAAACTTTTAAAAAAATTACAATTTTGACAAATTTTTCTATAAAAATACAGTTTTGACAAAATTTCCTAAAAAAATACTATTTTGACAAAATTTTCTATAAAAATACAATTTTGACAAAATTTCCTATAAAAATACAATTTTGACAAAAATTTTCTATTGAAATAAAATTTTCATAAAATTTTCTTTAGATATACAATTTTGACAAAATCTCCACTACAATCAAATTTTGAAAAATTTTACTTAGAAATACAATTTAAAAAAATTGCTACACAAAAAATGGATTGAAAATTAAAAAAAAAAATTAAAATGGGTTTTCTTTGAAGTGGATTTCAAATTTTTTAAGTCTAGCACCCACCAATACCTAATCTAAACTCCACTTATCAGCCCCCAATTTTTTACTTTTTTTCTCTTTTGTATAACCCTCATTTTCCGCAACAATTTGTGCATTTTTTGCATATTCGTCTACAAACTTTCCATTTCATACACCTGAGTACACAAATCCTTGTTTGTGACCAACATCTCTTCCCACTCCTTAATCAACAACACGAAACCTTCCCCCCCTGACTTTTGCCAGGACATTATCGTAATTATAGCAACCGCAGGACCACATTGGGTCTGTCAGTGAGTGCCGTTGAAATTCAAATAAAGTTACGCCCTCGATTTACCAACAGCGACAATTTGTAAATAAAATTGAAATCTAAAAGGAAAGTAAAAAAGAAACATTGAAACTGAAAAAAAAATCGCAGACTGAAGGTCCTGGGGGAACATCAAAGAATCGCAAACAATTGCTGCAATATGAGACGACTTCTTTTTTTTTTCAACTATGATGACCAGCATAAAAATCAACCCCCATGGATAAGGCACAGTGGGGCAAAAAAAAATAGATGAGGAAGAGAATTTCTTAAAAATTGGCATATTTACAAACTTTTCTTGTGAAATAAAATTTTGAAAAAAATTTCTATTATAGATAGATTTGGAAAGAACGTAGACCATTGTATATTTCCTGCATAAGGTTTTAGCCCACCATTTACTCTGAAAAATGGGGCATGATAAGGCAAAATTAAATTTTTTTGCAAAAGATCGATTTTTTCAATACTTAGGACTCCAAATTGGATAGGTTCAAAAAGAGCGTGCTTCATTTTATATTTCCTGCAAAGAGTTTTAGGACACTATTTCCCAGTTGACCACACTGGGCCACTTAATCTGAAAAACGGGGCACCATAAGGAAAAAAGGACCAAATTTTGCAAAAAAAATGGCCAATATCTTGGTCTCTTCAATACTTAGGGCTCTAAATGGGAAAGATTCGGAAGCTCTTTCGTTCTGTGTTCCATTTAACATTTCTTGTAAAGGGTTTTAGGCCACTATTTCTTAGTTGACCACAGTGTGCCTATTTCTTCTATTGAGTGTTGAAGTAAATCCGACATCAATATTTCTTTTCTGACTTGTATTTTATTTAGATTTTTTTTTTATACCCACCACCATAGGATGGGGGTATACTAACCGGGAAGGATCTATGGGGTCTTGAGGATTTTGACCATTATTTGCAAAGTTTACGAAATTGTTGTTATTTCAAATAAAACTATTTGCCTTCCATAGTTGGAAATAAATGCCGGCCTTCGGTTGTGTTTGACATTTTCCTCCTCCTCCATATGTCCAACAGTGGGAAATAGACAAAAGTATTTAAAACTCTATTTGTCTACCAAAGTTGGACAAAATTGAAGGCCTCCGGCCGGGTTTGGGATTTTCTCCTCCTCCATATGTCTTCGGCCGGGTTTGAGATTTTCTCCTCCTCCATATGTCCAACAATGGGAAATAGACAAAAATATTTAACATAAAACTCTATTTGTCTACCAAAGTTGGACAAATTTCAGGGCCTTCGGCCGGATTTGAGATTGTCTCCTCGTCCATATGTCCAACAGCGCCTTGCAAAGTTTTTTGAAAAAAAGTGCGATTTTTTCGATTTTTTTTAATTTTTGTTTTTAAATCTGTATTTGTTTTATAGCTTGATTTCTTGCATATTTGTAATCTACATGTTCATACCTTTTTTTATACCCATATTGAATAGGTTTAACTGGGTTCCAAATTCTCAAAACCCCGTAAGTCCTTCCCGGGTCAACATTTTGGACCATTGTTTGCATAATCTACTAATCAATACCTTTCATTTGATACCCATATTGCCTAGGTTGGACAACTCCCCCTCAAGGGGGGTTTTTGGCCCCTAGAGGGGTCCACGGGCCCAAACCCCAAAAACGGACTTCATATTCGGGTTGGTTCTACTAATCAAAACCTTTCATTTGATACCCATATTGCCTAGGTTGGACTACTTCCCCTCAAGGGGGGTTTTTGGCCCCTAGGGGGGTCCACGGGCCCGAGACGCAAAAACGGACTTCATATTCGGGTTCCTGGGGTCAAAATTAGGGGGTATGCAAAAAATTAGATTTTTTGCGAACTACCCCATATAATACAGTTTAGCCTTGAATTTTTTCTAAAAACCAATTTTTGCCATAATCTTCTTTTAAAATGAAATTTTGTTTAAATTTATTTTTTTTTTTTAAATTTTCTATGGGCATAAAATTTTGTTCTCTGAAATAAAAATTTGATATCTTTATTTCACTCCATATTTAAATCAATATCTTCAACAATACTCATAATGACTCTCATTATGTTTGCTTGTGGACATGTCCCCCCCCATCTTTAATTCCGTTACGCAAAGCCACAGCAAATATACTTGAAATCCTTGCTTGGAGGCTGAATTGGATTGCAGGAGGAGACATGGTTGAATGGCATCATATTAACAATGTTTTATACATTTTGTTTACAAACATCCTTTTTTTTTGTGCCATACTTGTAATCATGTCACCAACATGTGAGAGAATTCCTAAGGGAAGAGAAGATTGAGGAGACATCAAATGCCTTGAAAAATGCTTGAGGCTAAAACAACCCCGCTGCCATGGATTGTTTTGCTTGTAAAGCCTTGTCATTTAAAAATCCTGTGGGTTAATGCACTTTTGCACAAACTATGCCGAGAGCACTTGGCATGAAACCAGGAACCAACCTTGTCTAATTCATTCACCCCAATGTGAAAGGAGCATAGAGGATGAAGATGATGGTGATGATGACAACAGCAGCAGCAGGATGCAAGGAATATGCAACATTTCCCTGATAATACCCAGCACAGATACAGGAAGAGCGTGGCGGCTTAACTAATACCACCGCTATTGCATCAACTAATCTTGGGGTGGGCTCTTGACTGATGTTGACGCTGGCGGCTATGATGGTGGTGGCGGCGGCAATGGTTGTGGTGGTTTCTGCCCTCTCTAAAATCTGAACCCCTGTGTCTGCCAATGTTGGGTTACGTTTCGTTAAGGTTTTTTATTTTTCGGTTTCTACAATAGCAGGCCTTACTGTTCCAGCTATGTGAAACTTCAATAAGGCTTTGCTTTATTTTTGATTTTCTTTTTCTTTTTATTCTTCTACTCCCAGTTGACTTTGATTACCTGGGTCTCTAGGTTTAGACACACTTCCTAGCATGTAGTTTGTTGGAAATCATGTTTGAACTCATTTTCACTTTTGATTTTCCTACCACTAGTCTGGCATGTGTACCTTCAAAAGTTAGACATGAATTTGACTATTGAAAAAAAAGAAGGCTAATTAATTCAGTATGAGCTTAATGACAATCTCATCACTTGTGATAGAAACATATTGGAAAACTGTACTAAATCTATGGTCAATGTCAGTGATACCCAAGTAAGGGATGATGTCACGAAATGAGAAGTGAGGACAGGGTATCTATAATTAAGAGATAATATAACAACCCCCTTGTGTTATAAAAGGAGATTAAAGGTTGGATGAAGCTCCATGTTGTCGCAGGTTATTTTATAAAAAAAAATAAGGAGGAAACTTCAAAAGCTTAAAATGGCAATAAGTGCGACATTTTATCAGAATTTCTAAAAAAAAATCAACTATTTCGTTATCACAATGTTATTTTCTACTAACCTACAGCATTGCGGTTTTACTTGTGCTTGAAATGGAACATGTTCTTGAATATTTGACTTTTTTGTGGTTAAGGACAATTCTAACGTATGGTAAATACACATGGGCGTGGGTTTTTAGTCGATATACTCGTCAATATTTTTTTCTAGTATTGTATGTCTGAATGAAAACTGTGTTAAGGGAGCATCAAGAACGGAGTAATCAATCAAGCTGTCACATAACAAATAGGGGTGGGCTAAGAACTTAAAAGCGATGGTGATTTAAGATAAATGATTAGAGACATTATTGAGGAAAACCATGTGCACAAATACAGATCGAATATCAAGATATAGAAAAAATGCAGCAGAAATATATCTCCAAATAGGATGATAGGAGAAATATATTTCAAATACGGAGGCCACCGTAGCGCAAAGGTTAGCATGTCCGCCTACTACGCTGACCGTCTGGGTGCGAATCCTGGCGAGACCATCAGAAAAAATTTTTAGCGGTGGTTTTCCCCTCCTAATGCTGGCAACATTTGTGAGGTACTATGCCATGTGAAACTTTTCTCCAAAGAGGTGTCGCACTGCGGCACGCTTTTCGGACTTGGCTATAAAAAGGAGGCCCCTTATCATTGAGCTTAAACTTGAATCGGACAGCAGTCATTGATATGTAAGAAGTTTGCCCCTGTTCCTAAGTGGAATATTCATGGGCAAAATTTGTAAATTTGTTGTTTGTAGAATGTCAAAATTAGATTTTTTTTTCAAAATATGAATACGGACCATACTTCGAACAGCTAATGGAGGTTAAGGAAAAAGTCATTGTGCAAAATTACCATTCAAAACGGATAAAATTACAATCTCCAGAGGGTCAAGAAGTATAATATGGAGATCGGTTTATATGAGAGCTATATCGAAACATGGATCGATTTTGCCTATTGACAATCCCTTTTTTTGATGTAGGTCGTTACATCAATAAAAAGAATTTCAAGCGGCTAGCCTTATTCGTTCGAAATTTAGAGTGTTTTCGACAGACGAACGGACATGACTAGATGGACTTAACATATCACCGCAATGTGGACTTGTGGCGAAAATAGGTTACCTCATTTTTATACCCACCACCATAGGATGGCGGCATACTAATCTAGTCATTCCGTTTGTAACATCTCGAAATATTCGTCTAAGACCCCATAAAGTATATATATTTTTTTGATCGTCTCGTCTTTCTGAGTCGATCCAGCCATGTCCGTCCGTCCGTCTGTCGAAATCACGATAACGGTCAAAAGCCGCTTGAAATTTTGCACAGATACTTAATATTGATGTAGGTCGTTGGGGATTGCAAATGATTTAGATATAGCTCCCATATAAACCGATCTGCCGATTTGACTTCAGGAAATTGAAATTTTGAGCGTAGTGTTCGGTTATGACTTCCAACAACTATGTCAAGTACGGTCCGAATCGGTCTATAACCTAATATAGCTCCCATGTAAACCGATCTCCCGATTTGACTTCTTGAGCCTTTTCAAATAGTGTTCTGTTATGACTTCAAACAACTATGCTAAGTACGGTCCAAATCGGTCTATAACCTGATATAGCTCCCATATAAACCGAACTCCCGATTTGACTTCTTGAGCCCGCAATTTTTGCTCAATTTAGTTGAAATTTTGCACATAGTGTTCTGTAATGGCTTTCAACATCTGTGCCAATTTCGGTTCGAATCGGCCTATAACCTAATATAGCTCCCATGTAAACCGATCTCCCGATTAGACTTCTTGAGCTCTTCGAATCCGCAATTTTTGTCAGATTTGGCTGAAATTTTGCATGCAGTGTTCTGTTATGACTTTCAAAAACTTTGCCAAGTTCGTTCCAAATCGGTCTAAAACCTAATATAGCTGCCATATAAACCGATCTCCCGATTTGACATATTTAGGCCTGGAAGCCACAATTTTTGTCCGAATCAGCTAAAATGTTGCACTTTGTGTTCTGTTATGACTTCCAACAACTGAGCCAAGTACGGTTCAAATCGGTCTATAACCTGGTATAGCTGCCATATAAACCGGTCTTTCGGTTACCCTTGTTCGGTACCTAGAAGCTCTAATTTTTACTGGTTTGACAGAAGTTTTGTATGTAGAATCAAATTATGCCCTTCAACTAAATTTATTTTGTATAAACTTTAAGTAGAATCCATGGAAGTGGGTTCCCAAGATTCGGGCCGGCTGATATCTGCAGGGGGCGTAACCTTCCCTTGGGTGGGGTACGTGGAGGAAAACTTCAAATCAGCCTGGCTGAATAAGGTTTCCTACAGGAAAACTTCAATTCAGCCTGGCTGAATAAGGTTTCCTATAGGAAAACTTCAATTCAGCCTGGCTGAATAAGGTTTTCTATAGGAAAACTTCAATTCAGCCTGGCTGAATAAGGTTTCCTATAGGAAAACTTCAATTCAGCCTGGCTGAATAAGGTTTCCTATAGGAAAACTTCAATTCAGCCTGGCTGAATAAGGTTTCCTATAGGAACACTTCAATTCAGCCTGGCTGAATAAGGTTTTCTATAGGCACACTTCAATTCAGCCTGGCTGAATAAGGTTTCCTATAGGAAAACTTCAATTCAGCCTGGCTGAATAAGGTTTCCTATAGGAAAACTTCAATTCAGCCTGGCTGAATAAGGTTTTCTATAGGCACACTTCAATTCAGCCTGGCTGAATAAGGTTTCCTATAGGAAAACTTATTCAGCCAGGCTGAATAAGGTTTTCTATAGGAAAACTTCAATTCAGCCTGGCTGAATAAGGTTTCCTATAGGAAAACTTCAATTCAGCCTGGCTGAATAAGGTTTCCTATAGGAAAACTTCAATTCAGCCTGGCTGAATAAGGTTTCCTATAGGAAAACTTCAATTCAGCCTGGCTGAATAAGGTTTCCTATAGGAAAACTTCAATTCAGCCTGGCTGAATAAGGTTTCCTATAGGAAAACTTCAATTCAGCCTGGCTGAATAAGGTTTCCTAAAGGAAAACTTCAATTCAGCCTGGCTAAATAAGGTTTCCTATAGGAAAACTTCAATTCAGCCTGGCTGAATAAGGTTTCCTATAGAAAAACTTCAATTCAGTCTGTTATTGATTTGTTTTCCTTTTTTCAATTTTTTTTCCTTTAAAATAAATTACTTGTCTGAGCCAACTTATCTTGATTTACATCATTTAGCTTTAACCAATGGACATTCAATACACATTTTAGTATTAAGTCAACTTCACCATGAAGAACAACTTCAATTCCAAAGAAGTAGTAGCGTCGCACTTATTAAAGGCCATTTTACCTTTTCAATGGGTTTATGCCTGCTGTGGCCTAGCATTACCACCCACTTTAATGCAAGCTACCTACAAAGACAAATCAAATAAATTTGCTTTGGTAATCCTATGGATTTTCTTCATATTGTACTCTGTAATGGTATTTACCATCATCTGTTATATGGTACACTACAACAATGTATCTACGGATATTATGGTAAATCTTTATGGTTTGGATTGCGTTACCCGTACCTTGGCTATAATACAAAATTCGGGAGTGCCTCTTGTACAGCTGGCAATTGTTCTATCAACCTTAGCACAGCGTCAGCGTTTGATAAATATTTACAGCACTATTAACCAACTGGAACAGGATATTTTGTTGTTTCTGAAGAATAACGAATACGTTACAACTTGGATGCAGTTCTCCCAGCGATGTTCTGGCTTTGGTCGTCATATATTTTATCGTTGTGCCCTGTGCGATATGGTGTATTTCTTTGCACTTTTTTATACCAAATATCCTGTAATTTGGAAAGTCCTGCCCTACAGGGATCAGTATTTGACATTGATTAGCTTTCATTTAATGCTTGTGAAATTCGCCGCCTTTCGTGTAATGATGTATGTTATGTATGAGTTCATTAATGTTATGGAACAATCGCTAGGGGATATAAAGAATGAAAATATACTGCGAAGAAACTTCCTGGCAACTGGGGAAGGAAAATCGAGTTGTTACAAAAAGCTGTTACAACATCAAATCCTTTTGTGTCGTGTCTGGAGCTTGGCTCATGAAATTGAGAATTACTTTTCCTTGCCAATGTTGGTGTTATTCTTATATTATGGAGCAAATATAACACATGTCATCAATTGGATGTACATCAAATCATTTGTGCGTTATGGGAAGGACATCAATACACCCTGCAAGTTTGAATGATTTTTCAAGAGATTCTAAGGTAGCATTAGCTTAATAATGTTTACTATTACTCCTAATATCTTTCAGATCGTTTTTGCTACCTGATACTGCTATTTGTCAATATCTTGTGGACTTGCTGGCTAAGTCAAATGTGCATAGATAAGGTGGATATTCGTGTGTTTAAAAGAGAAGTTAATATTGATTCGGATCTTGTATTTAACAATTCCAGTATAATCGAATTGATGCAGTATTGTCCGGATTGAAACTCAATATCAATGACAAAGCTTTGAAAAATCGCCACCGGGAATATACCTTGGAGTTCAAGCATCAAAAGCTATTATTCACCTGTTGGGGTTTCTTCGATTTAAATCTAAAATATTTCGGTTTGGTAACTACAACTCTGTGACTAATTTTTTTGTAAATCAGTTTCTGCAAGAATAACCAAGCATTGTCTTTCAGATGGTATTGGCCATAATGACTTATGTTTTTATACTCATACAATTCAAATTGCAAACGGAAACGGAAAAGGCTACACGTTTGTAAAGCAGAGCAAATACACCATTTTTGGAGCAGGGGTTTTATCAGGTTAATTTATTTTCACTATTTGTCTCTCTTAGTAATCAAAAAATAAAGCGAAATAATGTTGAAACCTCATTTCATTATTCAGCCAGGCTGAATTTCAGATTTTCTATAGAAAACCTTATTCAGCCAGGCTGAATTTCAGATTTTCTATAGAAAACCTTATTCAGCCAGGCTGAATTTCAGATTTTCTATAGAAAACCTTATTCAGCCAGGCTGAATTTCAGATTTTCTATAGAAAACCTTATTCTGCCAGGCTGAATTTCAGATTTTCTATAGAAAACCTTATTCAGCCAGGCTGAATTTCAGATTTTCTATAGAAAACCTTATTCAGCCAGGCTGAATTTCAGATTTTCTATAGAAAACCTTATTCAGCCAGGCTGAATTTCAGATTTTCTATAGAAAACCTTATTCAGCCAGGCTGAATTTCAGATTTTCTATAGAAAACCGTATTCAACCAGGCTGAATTTCAGATTTTCTATAGAAAACCTTATTCAGCCAGGCTGAATTTCAGATTTTCTATAGAAAACCTTATTCAGCCAGGCTGAATTTCAGATTTTCTATAGAAAACCTTATTCAGCCAGGCTGAATTTCAGATTTTCTATAGAAAACCTTATTCAGCCAGGCTGAATTTCAGATTTTCTATAGAAAACCTTATTCAGCCAGGCTGAATTTCAGATTTTCTATAGAAAACCTTATTCAGCCAGGCTGAATTTCAGATTTTCTATAGAAAACCTTATTCAGCCAGGCTGAATTTCAGATTTTCTATAGAAAACCTTATTCAGCCAGGCTGAATTTCAGATTTTCTAAAGAAAACCTTATTCAGCCAGGCTGAATTTCAGTTTTTACAAAGAAAACCTTATTCAGCCAGGCTGAATTTCAGATTTTCTAAAGAAAACCTTATTCAGCCAGGCTGAATTTCAGAATTTCTACAGAGAAAACCTTATTCAGCCAAGCTGAATTTCAAATGCTTCATAAAAAATCTTATTTACCTAGGTTGAATTTCATTATTCCCATAGAAAACCTTATTCAGCCAGTCTGAGTTTCCTATGGAAAACTTTTCCTCTGGAAAATTTTATTCGATCGAACCGATTTTTCTTCTTTAATTTTTCCCTCTTACTCCATACAGTTACTTTGCTTAGGTGTACATCATTTACCCTCTCTACTAGTGTACTTTTTGTCTACTGCTTTTTCGAAAAAATCGCTTAATTGTGGTTATTCACCTGTATGAATGAGTCAGACATACCACTTCTCAATGCAAAAACCACTTATACCTCCAAGGATTCTTAATTAAAGCTCTCAAACCATAAACGAAACCCTTGACTATGTATGGCAATATCCCCAAATAATGTATTTTGCTTAAAGACTCTCCAGTGAATTTGTCTCAACAACAATAAAAAGAAATGCGAACGAAAACGAGGAATACGAAATGACAATAATAATGTGAGTTGTAAGATATTAGGATGGTGGTGTATAATATGCTGCAAGCAATGCCATGTAAAAAAAAATAATTTGAAAAAATATGCAAAGAAATTTTTTCCCAAGAATATGTTGCACATATACTGTTTACTAAATTTTATAATTTTTGAGAAAAATATAAAAATTTTTTGTTTGAAAATCTAAAAATAAATAATAGGAAAAGATTGATATGCTATGAAATGTATTATATCTAACATCCTAAAAGTATGCAATATTTTTTACACAAAATTTATCTTTTCATACATATAAAAAAATATTTTATAAAGCAAAAGCTCATAGAAACTGTTTAAATATTGTAAAAAATATGACCGCTTTAATTGAAAATTAAAAAAAATATAAAAACTGTAAATTAAAAATTTAAAATTTAGAAATCCTAAAAGTATGCTGCTGTATAATTTTTAATTAATATAAAATTATGTCAAAACACTTTATTGATTTTTTTACTTTCGAATTTCTTTTCTTTCCATCCAACCCTATACACAACTTCATATATAGAAACTCAACATAAAGGCTTGACAACAAAAAGGCAGCAGTGAGCCACTTCCTTCCATAAGAATTCATTATTCAACACGTAATGATGGAGTGTATACCGCGATAAACAGGCAAACCACAAACATTTTAGAAATGCCGCTTACCCAGAACATCGACATACACTTCGACCAAACAATGGGGTACATTTAAAAAGAACAATATTTTTTGGACTCAATTGAAGATAAATAACATATGGAGTTTAAGACAATGGAAAAACCTGAGAAAAATATTTCAAAAAATTAAAACTTTGTTGTTGTAGCCACATTTTCATGTGGAGATGGCGATTCTCGTCAAGATCTTATAGGACAGCAAGCTCGATTGAGTCTATACGACCGAATGCCGCGGCCATTGGTTATTTAAAGGCGCCAATATCTCGCCTTGAGGTATCAAGCATCATAGGCACTCAGTATTTAAGCAAGAGCCGATGCCACTCTGCCTCTCACTGAGACTCTCCACTCGATACCGTTGATTGTCCGCGACTGCAGTTGCAGCTACTCCGTATGGAGCATTCCTTTATCCGCAACCTGTGGATGCGCCCGGTAGCTCCCAGGTAAGCTTCTCGTAATAACGAAGAACATTACACAGATTGAAACTCAAATTTTCAGCCTGTGTGGTGCTCATAGTTATCCCGTGCCAGGATAAAACTTCAATTCGGGCTGGCCTAATAAGGGTCATCACAGGAAAACTTTAATTCAGCCTGGCTGAAAAAGGGCTTCATAACAAAAACTTATATTCGTCCTGCTGAATCAGGGTTTCTAAATAAGGCTTTCATTAAAATTTAATTCCATTTAATGTGGGCCCCATATTGCCATGGTCGGAAAATATGAATCGTTTGGAGGTTGTTTTTGGGGCAGCCACCGGAACTTTGCCCTGAAAATAGATATCAAATTCGTTCTTTACTCCCAAATACCTTTGATTTGAACTCCATATTGTCATAATCGGAAATGTAGTTCAGTTTAGGGGGTGCTAAAGGGCGTACCCCCGAACACTTGGCTCTAAAATTGGATATCAAATTCGTTTTCTACTCCCAAATACCTTTCATTTGAGTCCCATATTGTCATAATGGGTCAATCAACCTATTTTACTTATTTTTGGATGGAAAAGCGCCACCTAGACTCGAACACAAATTTTAATATTATATTCGTAATCTACTACCCAATACCTTTCATTTGAGTTCCAAATAGACTGGTCGGCTAATATGCCCTTTTGGGGGTACTTGGGAGTGGGGCGACCTCCCTTTACTGGGACATAATTTGTTATGCCATATTCAAAATCTACTGCCGAATACTTTTCATTTGAGGCCCATATTGACATGAACGTCGACCATATCTGTTTAGAGGAGTTTTTGGGTTGGAGAGGTCCGCTGAATACTTGGACCCAAATACGATATTCGTTTTCTAGTCTTCAATACCTTTCATTTGATATCCATATTGTGCCTATCGGTTCACTTTTGGTTTTGGATGGCTTAATTGGGTTAAGGGGGGAAGGACCGCCCTCATCCGATATCTAAAAATTATATAGCCTACGATTCCTTCCAGACAAACCTACACAATCTGTGAAAATTTTAAGAAAATCGGTTGTTTTTGATTCCACGGAATATACAAAGAAACCGAGTCACATATAGTCATGATAGGCTTATATACCCCTTTGTGGCGTTTTTTGAGAGTGGGGTGACTCCCTATACTTCGATCTGATTTCGTATGCCAGATTCGTAATATACTCCCGAATACTTTTCATTTGAGCCCCATATTGACATGAACGTCCAATATGTCCCTTTGAGGGTGTTTTGGGGTTAGTGTAAGTACCCGCTGGGTACTTAGACTTAAATTTTAATAACATATACATAATCTACTCTCCAATACCTTTCATTTGATACCTACATTGCCCCGATTGGTCTACTTTCGATTTTGGCTGATGTTTTTGGCATAAGGGGGAGGGTCCGTCCCCCCCTCCGATATCAAAATATTATATAGTCTATGTTTCCATATTGCCTCAATAGGTAAACATGTCATTTTTGGCCGGTTTATGGAGGTGGAGCGGGCCCCCCGATACGTGAGTTCAAATGGTTATATCCAGTTTTTGCTCTACTTTTATATTCCGTTTGGTTGGTTTTTTGGGTAGGGCGTCCCCCCAGTTATTTGACCCCAAAGTTTTATACCAATTTTGTGTTTTAGGGTTACCATAGGGTAGCATACAAAATTGCAACCATCTTCGAGATTTAGCGTTTTTGCAAATTGTGGTTAGGGGGAGGGTCCGCTCCCCTCGCGGATATCACAACTATCACCATCTTTGCAAATTAAAAAAAAAACGGTTCAGCAATTTTTGAGTCCATTCGGAACAAACAAACAAAGCGCAAAAAATTTCAAAATTTTATTTCTATGAAAATTTTGCTCAAGATTTTATTTTTATAGAAAATTAAAAAAAAAATTTTTTTCTATAACAATTTTAAAATTTTTTTTTTAAATTCTGTTAAAATTTTATTTTGTTAAAAAATTTTGTCAAAGTTTTGATTGTAAAAAAATTCTAAATGTTATTATTTTCTGTTGAAAATATTGTTTTTTATAAAGGCCATAATCCTTGCATGAATTGCATGACTTCATATCCTTGGGGAAATCCTAATTTATTCTATTTAAGGGTGGACATTTTTTGGCAATCTCATATGGCTAACAATTTATGCTCATTATTACCGTAAATGGCAATATCATTAAGAAAGGCCAGTGACATTCAATTTTGGCTCCATTTTTATAATAGCGACACAACAAGTACGACCAACCATATTTTAGACACTTTAACGTGTTTTCCAAGAAATGGGGGGTTGGTTTCCTTGTGTGCCGTTTTTACCCCCCGAACTGAGAAGGCAAAGGATTATTGATTTTTTGGTTTTAAGCTTATAAAACATGAAGTCGCATAGCAAAAGAAACGAAACCCAAAAGAAATGTTAGAAAGCAATACCAAAGTCTATGCCAGTAATAATATCAGCCATATAAAAATAATCATGTTATAGCGTGGGTGTATGGATGGGTGGGTGGCAGTCATGCTCTTCCTCCTCTCTTCCATGCCAGGACTCTTTAGACGCTTTTTTTCTACATAGTTGTAGATTTCCTTTTCTGGTGTTTCTTACTTCCGCTATTCTTGTATTTCCCTCAAGGCAACATTGTTGAGCTGAAATGGCGCCGGCCGGTATGCAATGATACACTTTTTGTTATATTTATTTTCCTGTTGTTGTTATTGTTGTTGATGGCTCGTTATAAAGCCTTAAATAAGGACCTACACCGCATAGCGCAAAGGGGTGGGCTGACAATCTGTAGTACCGTTAGCATAGTCCTTATCGTAACGTAGTTGCTACTCTGTACGGGAGTGTACAAATGTGTGCTCTTTCCTAGCACTCACACGTGCGCAAGCCAAAATACACCAGACGAATGGAAATGTAAATAAACAAAAGCCTTAAGGGGGGAAGTTGAGGGCAGTACAGGCTGGGATTTGTAAAATAAAAACGGAAGAAGCACTGGGTTACAACAAAAGGTGAGTACCTACTTTGTTTGAAGGAAGAGAAAAAGTTTTGTGAATAGCAAAAAATGAGAAGAGAGGGAGAGAGAGAGGAAGAGTGCCTAGAGCATGAGAATGGGTATTTACTCAGTAACCAAGTATTTCAACAGGATATGAAATTTCGTTAACAAAATAATTAATGGAAATAAATAAAAAAAAACAGACTCAGAAATTACAACAAGTTTCTCGGTTTTTGGCAGTTTTATGAGATAATATAACATAGGTGGTCATGCAATGGAATACGAGATTTATTTTGTTGTTATATGGCAACCCTGTAAAAATTATACTTGGGTTTTTAACCAATTTTTCGAATTTAAATGAAACTTTAAAGTTTGTTTTTTGGGAACCATGATCAGCCTATGGAGGCATTAAAGTCTTTAAATTTTGCAACTTATTGCAAAACACCTCAACATTGACTTTGTTAAGTTTCATGTACGTATCTCTAGCCGTTGAAAAATTCCACAATTATTTCCAAGATTTTTTGATGTGGCAACACTGTGCGACTCTTAAGATCGAGTGCGTGGTATTGCTGACGGAACTCTGCTATTGTCATCTAGAAGTTCATGCTACACGAATGGATCAAAGAGGACAGAGTGGGCCTAAGGCCTACATTGAGAACCCATTGACTGAGATCTGTTTCCTGCAGCTTAAACCTGCAGGCGGAAAACCGGGCGGAATGCGTAAAGTAATAGGGTGTTAACGCTAGGACGTCGAGGGTAAACATCTTCACGGACAGTAAACTAGTTATCAGGGCTGTAATAACCATGAACGTAATGTCACGAACAGTCCTGGAGTGAAAGAAGTGAATTAACACCTTCTCTGAGAAAGGCACGCTCCGCATAGTTTGGAAGCCGGGCCGTAGCGAAGTGAGGGAGACTGAAAGAGCAAACGATTTGGCAGTGAAGGTTAATCCGAAGCCTTTAGGGTTGACACAGTCCGAGTTAGGGGCGTGGGGCATAAAAAATTGTGGAAGAGTGAATCCGTCGGGTCGAAAATCCTATGGAATATCAGGATCGTTGTAAAACCAAACTTTTACTGAAAGGAAGTAAGTAGGAGTACATTATAACTTTCCGTATCATAACGGGACACCTAAGAATACTAGCGCTCCTTTGCAGAGCAGATGCTGCAAGTGCTGCGGAAGTGGAAAATGAGCAAAGGGCCATTATATATGGGTGTTGGCACAGAAACTAGCAAAGATATTCATGTAGAGGAACTATAGGGTTGCCCAAAAAGTAATTGCGGATTTTTCATATAGTCGGCGTTGACAAATTTTTTCAACGGCTTGTGACTCTGTAATTGCATTCTTTCTTCTGTCAGTTATCAGCTGTTATTTTTAGCTTGCTTTAGAAAAAAAGTGTAAAAAAAGTATATTTGATTAAAGTTCATTCTAAGTTTTATTAAAAATGCATTTACTTTCTTTTAAAAAATCCGCAATTACTTTTTCGGCAACCCAATAGATGTATGTCCAAGTACAAGCAAGGAACACCGTGGCCCGCTAAAGGAAATACCAGTTGCCGAACAATTAATGGAAATAAAGAAAAAAGCGAAATTTGGGCATGGGATTGAACGCAAAAAGACCAAAGAAGCCTTGGCTAAAGTTGCAAAACTTCTTCTTCTGTAGCGAATGAGCACCGGACCTACTAAAATCGCTGCCGAATATATGCAAAAATAGCGTCGATATTTCCAACGCATCATAAGGCGCACATATATTTGCAACCATCATTTCTAAACCACCCGCACAAAATATAGCCAGAAGGAGAAAGAGTTTCTCTTGAATCTTCAGCTTAAATGTCCAAAAGCCATGAAATATTTGAGAAAGAAAGAGGATTTTAAGCTCCTTTGCGAAGGATCAATGCATAGTTGGATCCCCGATGGCACGATCCACATCGTTTGTATGCCGGGTCATAGCGGAGTAAGGGGTAATAAAAGATCAGACGATTTGGCAGTGAAGGCTATAGGACTGCCGCCAATAAACTTGGTTACCCCAAACCTTTTGGGTCGATGCAGTCCGAGTTTAGGATGTAGGCGACGAAAGCGTAACAATTTGTAACAGCGAAACGTTCGGTAGAACGTCGAAAATCCTATGGGAAGATAAGGATCGTGAGAAGACGAGGCTATTACCGAAAGGTAGTAAGAAGGAGATCGTCACGAGGCACATAGGACTACAAGCGTACTTATGCAGTATAGGTGCTGCAAGTGATAGCATGTGGGTTAAATCATTAGACGTTCGATTATTTCATCTGTCATTGTCCGTCCTTCGCGGCTAACAGCCCCTGGCACTTAGAAGGGGACACAATACCAAACTTGAATCGATTTAGGGGCGTTAAATGGAGAACAAATAGGGATTTTTTGAGTTGGAATCCCTGATGCAGTCACGAATTAATGCACATTTCCTTATAGAGTGCATAGTTTAGGAGATACAGCCATTTTAAGTTTTTCAAGTGAAATTTCTATTTTTTTATGATATTTTGCATTAAGGAGTCACGAATTAAGCCCCAATTTTTCTCTAGGATGCATAGTTTAGGAGATACAGCCATTTTAAGTTTTACAAACGAAATTCCAATTTGTAATAGTTTTTCAATGAAATACTGGATTTTTGATGGAGTCACGAATAACGGCTCATTTCTCTCCAGAACGCATAGTTAAGGAGATACAGCCATTTTAAGTTTTCCAGAAATTTCGATTTTTAATGGATTTACATATTTCACTTCGGGCAATGCGAAGTCATCCGGCCTATAAATAATCACACTATGCATAAGACATACTTTTCTAACATAGGTTAAAAAACTACTCAATTTCGATCAAAAATCTGCATTTAACGAGTCACGAACTAAGGCCCATTTCCCTCTAGGACACATAGTTTAGGAGATACACCCATTTTAAGTTTTCCAAATGAAATTTCTATTTGTAATAGTTTTTCAATGGCCCATTTTCCTCTAGGACGAAAAGTTTAGGAGATACAGCAATTTTAAGTTTTCCAACAGAAATATGCAATGGATTTTTGATGAAATTCTGAATTTTTTGATGGGGTCAAGAATTAAGGCACATTTCCCTCCAGGACGCATAATTAAGGAGATAACGCCATTTTAAGTTTTCCAAGAGAAATTGAGATTTTTAATGGATTTTCGATGAAATTCTAAATTTTTTGATGGGGTCAAGAATTGAGGCTCATTTTTCTCTAAGACGCATAGTTTTGGAGATACAGCCATTTTAGGTTTTCCAAAAGAAAGTTTGATTTATAATGGATTTTCGATGAAATTCTGAATTTATTGATGGGGTCAAGAATTTGGCTCATTTCCCTCAAGGACGCATAGTTTACGAGATACAACAATTTTAAGTTTTTTTTTAAGCGAAATTTTTAAAGTTACTTTTAAGTATTTTGAGCGCACAACATAGTTGTAGCGAATCAATAAGCACGCCCTCTTTTCAACATAGCCTACCTAAACTACCAAAATCGTGACTTTACAGAAATTTTTAAAAAATTTCTATTTTATTTTTTTTTTAATTTAAGAAAAGCAAAACATTTTCTCATTTAAATTTCTGTTTTTTTTTGTCGCAGCATTTTTTTTAATTTTAGCGCGAATAAAAAAAATCGTCCTTAAGGTCACTCATAGAAATTTTGTAGTTTTTTTCTTTAAAGAATTTTTTTTTTTAATTTTATTTAAAGAAATTTTTTTAAATTTTGTCCTTTTTGAGGTTACTTTTTAGTATGGAGGGCGCACAAAACCCGATTACTGCCCTAGGTGCTTGTGCATTGTGGCATGGAGCGGATTAATATCCATAGGTATGATCTCATATTTTTGCTTTATAAAAAAAATTTTGAAACTTACCTGATACTATTAAGGCCTCATTTGGTCCTGTGGTGTAGATGTTGCCCATTACTGCTGCTGATGATGTTTCGGTTGTAATAAAATCCTTTAATCCTTGGAAATAATTTGTTCGTCGAGTGTTGTTTTTTGTAGGGTTTTTATAATTTGTTTTTTTTTATTATTCTCACAATTTTTCACACAAAACACTACACAAACACTATTTTTATTTTAATTTTTTCACAATTTTTCACCTGCTGCAAATACATAAAAGAAATTTGTAAAATTAAAAATTACTCCTATGCCACTTCTCGGATTCTATAGTGAAGGGTACGAAGACTATGGGGAAGTATTCATTATGATGTTAAGAAAAATTATATTAAAAAAATTATTGAAAAGTGTATTAAAACTAAGCTTAAGCATATTGGCTTTTTGATTCAACAATCTTTTTAAATTGCTGCCTTAAAATAGGCTTCAATTTCTGTGACTTTCGCTTGAATCATGGCTTTGTCAATGAGAGGATTGAGCAACCAATCTAGAGTTGCCATTGAATCGTAAGGATATCCAATTTGATGGGAACCTAATTAAACATCAATAGAGATGGTTTTCTACCGGGTAAATACCCAACGCTTGCTCCTTTTATTGGTTCATTACACTGTATCGGGAAATCGGCCTATATGGCAGCTATATCCAAATATGGTCCCATCTGGACACTGTGCCAAATTTCATCGAATTTGGATAGTAAATGAATTTTGTATGGCCTTAATACCCTATATCGGGAGATCGGGTTGTCGATCTATAGGGCAGCTATATCCAAATATAGCTTTTTTTACAAAATGTTTTTATACCCAAGATGTCTGCAAAATTATAAATACCCAGCTTTTTGGTATATAAATACCCAGATATTTACCCATTTTACCGGGTAAATACCTTTTTTGGGTATTTACCAACCGCCAATCTCTAAACATCAACAATTAATAGGTGTTGACCTTTCAAAGTTTAAGTACTTTGGAATGCTATTTGTGAAGTAACACTACGCAAGGAAACGCCAGACAGAACTTTCCAGTATAATATATTGACGAAATCGCTGCAGTCATTACGACAAGAGACACGGAAGTTGCAAAGCGTAAACTACGACAGGTGATGCTAAGGCCAACAGAGTACTGGCTGGACTCCCACCGCTTACAACTTGCGATGCAGAAGATGGAGTTGTTACTCCTAACGAGAGGAAATATTCCAGTGAAAGTGGAATGGGACATACTGATGAAGACCAAGAGATCTGGGCAGCCGACTGGATCCACAGCTGACCTATGCAGAGCAAATCCGGCACTCGACAAAAAAGGTCGCGAGGATAACGGCGCAACTCAGTCGATTGATGGCAAACATAGGCGAGCCTCTCCCAAGCAGGCGCAGACTTTTAATGAAGACATGCCATACCATCCTTCTCCATGGGAGCGAAATATTAGGTCAGACACTGCAGACAGCATGCCGACCGAAATTACTGCTCTTAGTACAGAGTACGGCGGCTCTTAGGGTCATATCATCCTACCGGACTGTGATGGATCCCTAGACCTTTGTAATAACCATAATGGTTTCAATAGACCTAAAGGCCATGGAGTGCACCGGGCTCTACACTGCGAAGTGCAACACCCAGAGATGACAGACTGAGATGCAAATGAATCATACATGGGCCATAGGAGAGGAGACAATCGAGCGATGGCAACAAAGGTGGATGAATGAGAATTGGGGCAAGTGGATGCCATGACTAATACCCGTATGTGAAGAGATAGGAAGCACGGCGATGTCAACTATTACGTCACACAAATGCTGACAGGCCATGGTTACTTCCGGAAATACCTACAGACCTACAGGCCATGGAGCGCGCCAGGCTCTACATCGCGAAGGGCAACACCCAGAGAGGACAGAGTGAGATTCTAGTGGATCATACATGGGTCATACGAGAGGAGACTATCGAGCGATGGCAACAAAGGAGGATGAATAAGAACCGGCCAGGCGGATTCGATGATTAATAACCGATGTACGTTATGGAGATGTAGGAAGCACGGCGACGCCAACTATTACGTTGCACAGATGCTGACAGACCATGGTTAGTTCCAGAAATAACTGCATAGAATATGCAAATGCTCATCTAGCAGCTGCTCTTTATAAGAAGCTTGAATTTTCAGACGATGTAGAAAACGCTGGGTTAAAAGACGCAGGGAATTGGAAACAGCCTGGGATATTTGTCCAGAGGATGCTGGAAGACAAGAAGAAGTGGGAGGCTCTGATGAGATACGTCGAACATGTACTGCGTAGGAAGAAGATAGACCTAGACTCAGCACCGTAGAGGATGAATGTGGAGGTCTGAACGCAGACACAACGAAGATGATATGGTAAATCCCCAGATATGGGATCAACCTCGAAGTATTGTGAAAGCGGCTCTGAGGTGGGTGGGGTTTTAGACGATACCGTTTATAACGGAGTCCTGCATAAAGAGAGAGACTTACTCGTTACAGGCGTAAAGCATTTTTCCATCAAAACCCGAAAAAAAAGTTTAAGGTCATTGGTAAGGGCCCTCCTTGTATGAGAAGCTTCCACAGGTTGCGGATAGTGGATTGCTCCATACGGAGTAGCTGCAATGGCAGTCGCGGACAATCAGCGGTATCGAGCGGAGAGTCTCAGTGAGAGGCCGGGCGGCACCGGCTCTTGCCCAAATTCTAGTGCCTATGTTGCTCGATATGACAAGGCGAGTTATTGGCGCCTTTAAATAACCAAAGGTCACCTAGTTTCCCTCCGATCGGTCCTATGGGCCGTAACAAGCTTGCTCACATATGGGGGCTTGACGAGAATCTCCACTTCAACATGAAAATGTGGTTACAACAACAACAGAGCTCTCAGTATTGCTTGCCTGTCTACATAGATTGTCAATGTCAGAATGAGTAGCCCCTCCGGCCTTGAAATCGCCCGGGAAGCTCGCATAATGTCGAAAATCTCTACCTTCAACTATAAAATAGCCTGTATTAATCCACAGTTTAAAAAACGCTTGGCTAACTTACTCCATCCATGAATGGATTGCCACTAGAGTAAGCTTTCATATCCAATAAGATGATATTTCGAAAAACGTTCTTTTTAGATTTTGATCTTGACGCAAAACTCCCACTTGGGATTCTCAATGATATCGTAGTATGAGTAGTCCAAACCCATGGCAGCCGATAGTACGTACCTGTTTGACCCAATGGATTGCTTCATCGGCAATGGTTGCCGCATCAGTGTACAACACACTGCTACAGCAACATCAGTAGTCCTGAAAAGTTTTAGCCTGAAGTATCCAAGAGCCTTTTGCGCGACCTCACAAACCGCTTCAGCCCTGGAAACACTCTGAGAATGCAGAATAGCGAAAATCATAGCCTAGAAAAGGCTCAAGTCTAAACTTTTCTCTCGAAAAATGCAATGTCCATGGCGTTACAAAAAAACTATCTCCGGGGATTCGACCTCGCCGTAAAATTTCGACATGGGCCTCCCACTGAAATCAGATCATCAGTGATTCACCAAGCCTACAGCCATTACTGCACAAATCATAGTGTTGGAGGGAAGCAGACCCACTTATAAACATAATAAGCACCTTACACACTCAAGATGATCTGCAATCTGGGTATAAAACTCTAGCGACATATGTACAAGCTTGTTCTGCGTGACAGGTTGCCCCCTAGTTTATAGTAAACAATTTTTACATCCTTTTAGTCACAATGTTATGCAAAAATCAAAATACATCTCCGAGGCCGACTACAGATGTCCCGTATAGCTTAAAGAAACAAAATCCGCAATTACTTTTTGGGCAACCCAATATTTCTAAATATAATTTTCCATGGCATCACTATCATTAGTCATGGTACCCTTCAATATAGGAGTGAGACATAGAATAATTTTTTTTTTCATTTTCACGTTTTGAAATATTTCTTTAGATTTGTGTTTTCTTGTTATTCACATTATTGTTAAAATTTTATATATATATGATAATTTTTTGAATCTTTTTAAATTTATTTTGTATTTGTAAAATTAGCATTTCCCATAAACTTTCTCGTTTTAGTTTGCTTGACACTATATATACACTTTGGCAACACTATAGGACTCCCACTTTGGGTAATACGGGAATACACTCCTTAAAGTATGCTTTAAATTTTGTTGAAGAATGATACATGAGAGCCACTGAGAGACTATTGTATTTTTTTTTTTTTGCTTTATAAAACTCCTCTCTTACTCTTCCTCTTCTTTCGATTGACGAAAGTGAATTTTATTTGGCAATTTTTTTAGAATCACAACAAAAAAAAAATGAATGAACAATCTAAAATGACACAATAGGCCCACGGGTGTGGCGGGAGATATATATTATTCATTAAATAGATTATTTATAAAAACCACTGCTTTTGAATCATCTTTTAACAATATTTACTGTTTGGAAATCACTACGCGGAGTTTTTCTGTACGTTTGAGTGAGCGTGTGTGTGTATATACCTTCAATTAGAAGACTAACATTTTACTTCACTGATTTAGTATTCACTTTTCTATTAGCATATTATATTTTATTAACATATAGAAATTTATTCATTTCAAACACTCACTTCATTGAACACACAATCCACAAACAATTAATTTATTTATTTTTTTAATTTCGTTTTTTCTTTTTTTCTTTGGCTGGCTTCTCACTTTTTCCAATTGGACCGAACGACTGAACAAACGATTCTAATTTAATACACGGCAAAGCCAAACATGCACCATAAGCTCTTGACAGAATCCAAAAAAAAGGCTCTCTCGAAAACCCTCCACCAAACTCAATGTGATTTTATCTAACAGCCGGTCTCTTTTTACTCTAAAAGAGAGAAAGAGCGTGGCTGCCTTTAGGGTTTTCCCTTGGTTGTTGTTGCTGTACTGTATATTTCTCATATGTTTTTGTTCTATGACGTCACCGCTAGAATGTTTTGAAGTTGTCAAAAAAAAATAGGGATGGAAAATATGTTTTATCGGTACTATTTTTAAGACCTTCATATAGAAAACGCAGCACAGCAGTAATGCAGGGTATGGAGTTTGCTGCAATGTGCTTTAGAAGAGATGAAGGCTGTCCTTAAAATGATGAACGGTAAGCGCTTCAATTGAATAAAAAAAACCCTCAGTATACAAACATATGGTGCACAAAAAGTTTGCATTCGTTTGGTCATTCTGCCACACTATTTCTTTTGATGATAGAGTACTCATTTATCAAAATAAGCGTTTTTCTAGCACTACAATCCAACCGGCATAGCTGTTGTTGTTGTTGTATCAGTGTGTTATACACTGAGGCTGCACCCCTTGCCGATGAATAACTCCATCGGGTCAATCCGGTACGTACAACCGGATGCCATGGTCCGGGATGCATAACTGTAATACGCTTTAGTGAAAAATCGCTATATAAAATATGGTGACGAAGATAATGCAAACACATTCCGTAAAAGTGGTACTGAGTTCTATGAGCAAAATAGTAGGGACAATTTGACTTTTCGCCTGGACAACTATCAAAACGCATTATAAAAAATATGTGTCAAAAAAATGCAAACACATGCCGTAGAAGTGGTACTGGGTTCTATAAGCAAAATATTAGCGACATGTCGCTGCGCCAATAATAATTTCGCTTCAATGCTCACGAAATGAGCACTAATCAACTCTGTTTCAATAATGTTGTCTTTCAAGGCGGATTTAAAAAGGTGGTCTCACACGAACAGATTTTTGTTTGCATTCTCTGTTGTTATCTCATTCTCGCATATTCTCTGCTCATGTACGCTCAGGTATACACACACTCACACAAAGTTCTTTGTGTGTGTTGGCAAAACGTCGGTCAGCTGGATGACAACATGGCGGATTGCACCATATGATTTGTGGTTGTTGTACAAATGAGACCACCTTTAATTGTATGGCCATGGGCACATAGTTTTTATGCAAATGCTCATAGCACAACAACAAAAATCTACCCCCTAAAGAATCTACCTTGATTAGCAAATGCCATAAATGCAAATGTCAAAGTGGTTTGAAGGCCAAAACAGCGTTGAGCTTTGAGCGTGACGTTTGAAAAAATGCAACTCTGCACACAAATTCCACAAAAGCAACGCAGAAAAGTTAAAAGATTTTCAACTTTGACACTTGGAACCGAGCGTCATTCGGTGTTGCCACACTTGAAGTAGTGTTTATGGTCCTCAAAGTTAAAAATTGTTTAAGCTTTTGGGAGTTGCATTTTTAATATTTGTTGGCAGAGTTGGATTTTCAACGCAATGCACCTCAACGTGCTCATTCTGCTTAGGCCTTTAGAAATAAACGTTTTTCAAATGCGTTTTTAAGTTGTATTTTCATTGTGTTGCTTAGGTATGGAATATCTAACCAGCACTTGACGTTTAGATTTCTTGTAAAATCAAAACAAAAATAAAAAAATTGTACTTCGCGTGGCCTCACCTTGTAAGTACCATTACAAAATTACCAGATAGAGAACAGTAAACATCAGAGCACAATTTTTTCTTGCGAAGTGTACTATCTGCCACAAATTTGGGTTGTGTGTGTATATTATAGTTAAGAACCATAACACACACGAACAACAAAAAATGCCGCGAACTTGTCAAAGTTGCATTAATCACAGATTTTGATAAATAGTGCACTCAATATTTTTTGTTGGGCAACTGCCACAACTTGTAAATGAATATATCTTGACTGGTTACCCAGGATTCACTGAATAAGGTTAAGCCAAGCGATCAGCCGACATACATTTTTTTTTTTAATTTTTGTCAGTACTTGACATTGAGGATGTCAACTTGTTCTCTTTTTACATTCATTCCTTGTTTACGATTTCTCCTATTTGATGATATTTTCAATCGGCAGATTTGACATCCTTAATGATGTTCATGGGGCCTATCCACTTCATGTTTTGCAAGTGGCCTAACCTTCTATTAGTGAGTCCTGCTGGTTACCTAAACAAGCAATGCATACTGTCGCATCATGATACTATTAAGAGGTAGCGTCAATAGCACAGCGACAAAAATCTACCCCCAATGAAACTACCTTGAGTGGCAAATGCCGCAAATTGAAATTTCATCATTGTAACATTTTTTTTTGCTTAAAGGGTGGTCCTGTATTTGCTTTTAGCGAAATTTTTCATGATTACTTTTTTTAGACAATAGATTTTGAAGCAAAAAGTCTTGCTGGTTTCATTCAGTAGGACATTCCCTCATTACATATTGTAAGGGACGAGGTGTTTTGTAAAGCGGTGGCACTTCTCTGCATATTGCTGCGGCTTGAACTCGCCGGATGTGGGTTCTACTTCCGCTCATATCCTCTTACAAATATTTCAAAGTGCCATAAGGTGTCAAACAAGGTTGTTCTCCTTAAAAATTTAAACACGAGACACTAGACGGTTACAGTTTGAATTTAAAATTATAAAGAAAACGGACAGACATTCTTCAACGAGAGTTTATTCTACAGAACAGCACAGATGTGAAATTGACATTAAGATTGGAATCAGGTGTCGAAGATTCCTTGGGCATCCCACCCACGATATAGCCAAGAAGTGACTATCCTAATGAGATGTCTATAGCCCTAAATGTACCTATTAATAAACATCTCCCTTTAATGATGCAAAACTCTCCTCCTTTTTATACAACTACATACTCAACCTTTGCCTGGGGAAAATCAAAACATTTTTGTTTTAGTCTTTATGATTATTCACATAATTTGTATTAAAAAAAAATGAATTCATATGAATATGTGAATTCAATGTGTTTATAACATTTTAAACAATAACTTAAAACTAATACTTATATTTAATTATGTAAATTTCTATATATTTTTTTTAATTAGTTCTATAGCATGCTCTTTCAATTGAAATAACTAAAAATTGTAGAATTAAATGATCATCGCCCTTACAGGCGAAAAAAAAAAAACTTGAAATAGTCCTAAAATTTTGTTTAAATTCAAATTATTTCCTAGCAACTTCTCTATATTATTTTTCTTCTTTCAATCGTAAATTTTTTTTTATTTTTATTTTTTTTTAATCGTGAATTCTTTCTTTTTCTTCTTAGTTACATCAGTCGAAACAATTTAACATTTTTTTGTACATGCATATGTACATATATAATTTTTTTTCTTTCTAACTTTATATAGTTTCTGTAGTTTTCATTAATTTATTATTTTCTTCCTTTTTATAATATCTTTTATGCTATTGCTTTTTTAAAATACTATTCAAGAAATTTGACCGATATGTATTAAAATATTGGTTTCCACGTTTTTCTTACGAATTCCATAAAGTGGGGTTAACAACGTTATGTCACGTGTTCGGTAAGTAATATATATACTTTTTTTTGGAAATTTCATTAATTGAAAAATGGGGTTTTTCCAGGTTTCCTCCTGTTGTGTCTTCTTCTTATTTCGACAGTTCATTCACAATATAGTCATAACCTACATGGTTTTTGTACTCACTATTTCAGGTTCCATAAGTGTGGTGAATAAAAAGAGTCCTCGGGATATGTGGCAGATGGAGCCAGTGGTCGTACACACAGCACTCCACGATTTGTTGGTCCAATATATCGGCAAAACCACAATACCCTACATGGTGAAAGTATTCCAGTCCACGTAAATTTATTTAACAAAAGAGAAATTAGTGGTTCAAATCTTACCCGAGGTATTAAATGAAATAGGTACTGATAATCTCTCCCTGCGGAATGCCAGGGTTTGGGGGTTATGTCTCACAACCGAAATTCAGACACGATTTATGTGATCCTGAGATACGAAATTATTACACCAAATTATATGCTAAAACGTTGTAATATAGCTACCTTTTCAAATTCGTTGTAATCACACAAAAAAATTGATTCACTCACTGAAGAGTTATAATACTCAATAATAAAAATTATCTGACACCAACTTCTCAGAGATCACAAAAGACTGCACCGCACTATGTATGACTTAATAATGACATGTGCTCCATTCTCACCTAACCAACTTGGTAGCATGGCACTTTGCCCTTGAAAGATGACGTTGAAAGTCACACATACTTCTAAACGTTAAACAAGTACAACAAGGTTCTGACTCCGGAGTCCTAGACAAATCTCATGCAACCCTGTGCTCAAAAGAATCAGTCTAAAATAGTCGGTATCTGTGATTGTGCAATCACATACAACGATCACGCCTTGATCCAGGACCAATGCTGATCTCAACTCAAGAAATAAAAATAAATAAATTGAAATCTGAAATCCAAGAAAATGTTGGCAACAAGCGTAGTCCATCAACTGACATTCGTTAATGGCCTCCCAAATTCGATGATATCCTAGATGTCAGTCTTGTGCAGGGCATAATGTATGTGTATTCAACCAGCCTAACTATCGGTTCTTGGCGGCCGTCACAAATGGCATCCCTTGCGGGGAGTCGAGCCGGCCTAAAACAGCGTTTACTGTCCAAGGGAGACCCCATTACCAATTTAAGGTAATGCCCTTTGGACTATGTAATGCTGCACAACGGATGTGCCGCTTAATGGATCGCGTTATTCCATCGGAGCTACGGGAGAAGGTCTTCGTGTATCTTGATGACCTGCTGGTAGTGTCATCCGATTTTGGTTCGCATATGGAACTGCTTAGGACTGAGTGTAGGAGATTGACTTCGGCAGGCCTTACTATTAATATGCTGAAGTCGAAATTTTGTTATCGGGAGTTGAGATATCTTGGTTATATTGTTGGCGATGGTAAGCTTAAAGCGGACCCGACAAAAGTCGATGCAATAACCAAGATAACTCCTCCTAGGACTCCTAGGGATGTCCGAAGGTTTCTGGGAACCGTGGGTTGGTACAGACGTTTCATACCGGATTTTTCGACGTTGACATCACCGATTACCGACACTCTTAAGAAGTCATCTAAATTTTGTTTCACTGCTGAGGCCACGGTTGCTTTTGAAAGGCTGAAGGAGAAACTTGTTTCTAGTCCAATTCTGATCAGCCCGGATTTCCAGAGACCTTTCTACGTTCAATGCGACGCATCCAACGTGGGTGTTGGAGCGGTTTTGTTTCAGAAGGACGATAATGGGGACGAACATCCTATTGAATTCTTCTCGAAGAAGTTAAATTCGGCTCAGAGAAACTATTCCACGACTGAGAAGGAGTGCTTGGCCGTCGTGTTAGCCATAGACAAGTTCCGCCAGTACATTGAGATGATGGAGTTCACGGTCATTACTGATCACTCGAGTTTGAAATGGCTGATGGGACAGCAGGATTTGAATGGCAGGCTAGCACGATGGAGTCTGAAGCTTCAGGGATATAGTTTCTCGATAGAGCACAGAAAGGGTACTAAGAATGTAGTGCCTGATATGTTATCGAGATTGGACATGGAGGAGTTGTCTTTTGGAAGCAACGCCATCATTGACTTTAATTCACCTGCCTTCACAGGTCCCGAGTATCTTATGCTGGTTGATACTATTCGACAGAATGAGCAAACACTTCCAGATTTAAGGGTTGACGACGGACTGGTGTATAAGAAATCCGGTTTCAATCATTGTGAATCTGAAAATGATGACGAGGGATGGAGAATTTGGATCCCAAAAGCTCTGACTCTCGATATTATAAGAAAATCACACGAGGATAACACTTGCCATGGTGGAGTAGGTAAGACTGTGACGAATATAAGACAGTACTTTTACTGGCCGACATTATCGACGGATGTACGTAAGTTTATTGCAGACTGTCAATCTTGCAAGGAGAATAAGCATCCACGACAGACTTTCATCCCATCTATTCTGATCACTACCCAGAAAACTCCTTATACCGCTTATAATAGATTGATTCACTCTCTCACTTGCGTTGGCCTGTGGAGAATGTATCGCAGTCCGCAAATGCCGTACCCCATAAACATTAATCAGTTCCTGAAACATCTCACTGGTGAATTGCTTACCATTGTCGGAGTGCAACGTCTCAGGGACTCCGAATTTGTGAAATACCTCCTGGGTAAGAAACCTAATCACAGATCTCGATGTAGCCTTGGGAATAGCCTTCAACAGAACAAATTTAGTCCTATGGTCAAGCACTATGAAAATATGAGTGTTGCCACTGCGAGTCCGAGGATAGGGTCCAAGGAAATCGACATATATCTTCTGGAATGGGCGCTCCGTTCTAACCTCCTTTCCCATTGTAGGACGAAGAGTCTGCCGTGGATGCTTATTCTCCTTGCAAGATTGACAGTCTGCAATAAACTTACGTACATCCGTCGATAATGTCGGCCAGTAAAAGTACTGTCTTATATTCGTCACAGTCTTACCTACTCCACCATGGCAAGTGTTATCCTCGTGTGATTTTCTTATAATATCGAGAGTCAGAGCTTTTGGGATCCAAATTCTCCATCCCTCGTCATCATTTTCAGATTCACAATGATTGAAACCGGATTTCTTATACACCAGTCCGTCGTCAACCCTTAAATCTGGAAGTGTTTGCTCATTCTGTCGAATAGTATCAACCAGCATAAGATACTCGGGACCTGTGAAGGCAGGTGAATTAAAGTCAATGATGGCGTTGCTTCCAAAAGACAACTCCTCCATGTCCAATCTCGATAACATATCAGGCACTACATTCTTAGTACCCTTTCTGTGCTCTATCGAGAAACTATATCCCTGAAGCTTCAGACTCCATCGTGCTAGCCTGCCATTCAAATCCTGCTGTCCCATCAGCCATTTCAAACTCGAGTGATCAGTAATGACCGTGAACTCCATCATCTCAATGTACTGGCGGAACTTGTCTATGGCTAACACGACGGCCAAGCACTCCTTCTCAGTCGTGGAATAGTTTCTCTGAGCCGAATTTAACTTCTTCGAGAAGAATTCAATAGGATGTTCGTCCCCATTATCGTCCTTCTGAAACAAAACCGCTCCAACACCCACGTTGGATGCGTCGCATTGAACGTAGAAAGGTCTCTGGAAATCCGGGCTGATCAGAATTGGACTAGAAACAAGTTTCTCCTTCAGCCTTTCAAAAGCAACCGTGGCCTCAGCAGTGAAACAAAATTTAGATGACTTCTTAAGAGTGTCGGTAATCGGTGATGTCAACGTCGAAAAATCCGGTATGAAACGTCTGTACCAACCCACGGTTCCCAGAAACCTTCGGACATCCCTAGGAGTCCTAGGAGGAGTTATCTTGGTTATTGCATCGACTTTTGTCGGGTCCGCTTTAAGCTTACCATCGCCAACAATATAACCAAGATATCTCAACTCCCGATAACAAAATTTCGACTTCAGCATATTAATAGTAAGGCCTGCCGAAGTCAATCTCCTACACTCAGTCCTAAGCAGTTCCATATGCGAACCAAAATCGGATGACACTACCAGCAGGTCATCAAGATACACGAAGACCTTCTCCCGTAGCTCCGATGGAATAACGCGATCCATTAAGCGGCACATCCGTTGTGCAGCATTACATAGTCCAAAGGGCATTACCTTAAATTGGTAATGGGGTCTCCCTTGGACAGTAAACGCTGTTTTAGGCCGGCTCGACTCCCCTAAAGGGATCTGCCAAAATGCGTCTTTTAAGTCGATTGCGGATATAAAATATGTATCCCCCAATCTACTTAAAAGACCATCAATATTCGGCAGGGGATAAGCGTCCTTTCTCGTGACTTTATTAAGCTCACGTGCATCCAGACAAAGTCTACTTTTGCCTGGTTTAATAACTAATGTCACGCGATTGTTCCAGGCAGCATCAACGGCTGGTTCAATTACATCCAGGGCCAACATCCTGTCAATCTCTGCGTAAGTCAATTTTTGAACTGCTGGGGAGATCGGGTAGTATCGCATCTTCCTCGGTTCCGCGGTGCCTGTGTCTATGATATGTTCCTCCAAAGTCGTCTTGCCCAAACCATGCCTACTGAAACAACGAAATTCCAATTTCACCATCTCAAGAACCACCTTCTGCTCAGGGTTCAGGTCATGTACTCGTGCATCCATCTCGTCATGCGCCACCAGTTCGTTTATAGCCGTGGTACCAAATGAAATAGTTATACCAAACTTTTTCCAAAACTCCATTCCTAGAATGAGCTCTTGTGATAACTTTGGTACTATGTACAGGTCCATCAGTTGTGACCTGCCATTACAAGTCAAATTTGTCCGTATTTTACCAACTATGTCCAATCCATGCCCATCTGCGGTATTTATAATAGAGCGAAAATCATAGATCTCAACGCCCATTCTTGCAATGTTCTCAAAGCAGTTTTTACCTAAACAGGAAACGGAAGCTCCACTATCCATCAGGCCCTTTAATTGTACGTTGTTGATGGTTACGTCCAAATATGGTCGTATGTCTTCCCCGACTGCTATACTGGAAACATACAAAGATCTTCTTTCGGCTTTCCGGACATTGAATCTGTGTCTCGCCTTCAATACCTTCCGAGTAGGTTCTTGAAAGTCCTTAAATATTTCCTCACGTTTCTTTTTGTAATTAGCTAAACGTTCTTCATACGGAACGATGGTCATCAATTTCCTCTCACATCTCTGGACCCTTGGTTCAATTTGTAACCCAAGGTGTTTGTCTAAATTCGTGTGGAAAATCTGGGTAATTTTGTGGTCATCAAGAAGCTCTTGTGAACCACTGGTATCAAAATTTATTGGGGCGGTTTCGCATCTGGACATGATGGCCCCGTCCTCATCATGCCTTTTCGATGGTTTTCCTTACAGCGTGAACAATTAGGTGTGGTCACATTTTCGAACCCACATCGGTAACAAAAGATGGCTCTCTGTTCGGATTCGCAATCTACAAATGTATGCCCTGACTTCTTACAATTCCAGCATACTAATGTCCTGGCCGGGTAAGCATTCATTTTAAGAGCCTCCAATTGGAAATCTGGCTCAGGTATGTGGAACAATTTGTCATAATTCCAGTCCGCCACTTGCTGTTCCAATTCATTCACCCTACGTAGCTGCTGGGGCGGCCTATATGAGGTACGCTTAGAAAGGTTCCTCTCAGCTCTCCTACACTCCTCCAAAAGGTGATCTAAGTTAATAATATGCATCGGAAATATGAGTTGTGCCAAGCCATCCTTAAGGTTATCCTTAACCATTCTAACCAATTCATATTCCGGTATCGACCTACGCATCTGGTTATTCAAATTCATAATCTCCTGGATATAGACATCAGCGCTCTCATTGTAGGATTGTCTCCTCTCCATTATCCTACGCTGAATTTCATAATCGCTCTCAAAGCGTTGGAATTTTTTCTTGAGATTATATCTCAAATAATCCCATTCGCAGCGGGGATTTTGGCGCCTAAAATTCCAGAACCATTCATATGCCTGCCCAGATAAAAAGTGGTGAAATCCCTTCATGAGAGTTGGCCATGGGCAGTTCATATCCCCTCTTATCGTCTCAATTCTGAAAATGAAATCCTCGACGCTAGTTGTCCTATCCTGGCCGTCGAAACGAATACCCCATTTCTCAAGATTCCATTGCTCCTGAGGTCTTTGAACATAATCAACAGCTTTTGCTGTAGTGAAATTGTTAGTCAGTGGAGGTGGTGCTCTATAAAAAGTCTGTTGCGGTGGAGGTGCATCATATCTTCGGTGTGAGATCGGTTCATTGGTCGGTGGCAAATAATTTCGAGGAAAATTATGCTGAGATCCGTTCTCAAAATCACCCTCAATTGTCTGATTCTGCAACCGGTCATGCGTCTGCGTATTAAATGAAATCGCCGTGTCCTGTCTCGGCAACGGAGGTGGTGGGAAATTGAAATTCACCGGTGGTGGAACTCTTGTGCCCCTTGGTTCGTTCATCATACTTGCCGAAGCGCCGGACCCCTCTCTCTCAGACCTGATAGTCTCACGAACAATACCCGGTATCATCCTCTGTAGGTTCTCATTAACTTCCTGCATTGCCCTTGCCTGTGCCGCACCCACAGATGCCGCAACATAATCCTTCAAGGACAGCCCACTCCCATTGACAATTATATCGTCATGCCTAGCCGGGTTCGGAGCAGGATTATCCCTTCGCGCAAGAAATTCCCTCCTTATGTCTATTGCGGTATTACTACTGTAATCCGGAGAAAGTATTGTAAGATTCATTGGGGAGGAAGTAGTCTGAGGACCTAAGGTCATGTCCGCCTGATTATTTACTACCTGGACATCCGGTGCTGTCAAAGAGTCCAAAGGTCTATTGGATCTATTGTCACCTAATCCTGTGCCTGATGGCCTTGTCGTCGTATTTGTAGACGCAGATGCAGTCGTCGTAGTGGTAGAAGTAGTCGTCGTAGTGGTACTCATTGTGGAACTTGTAGAGGACCCAGATCGTAATTTCATCTTATTAAGAAACTTCATAAAGAGTCTAATATCTTAAACCGCCAGAAAATAGAAACTCCAATAAGGGGGAAATCGTAATTCATAAGAAAATAGATCTAGTATTTTCGAAAAAAATTGTAAAACATTAGAGACGACAAAAACTGCAATAACTATATTTCCAAATGTGGATATTCCTTTTCACTATTTATAAGCCTGGACAGAACCCAAAATGCCTAATTATTAAATAAAACTATATGACATTAACTTATCGATGCCTACACTATTCTTATGTCCTATTACAAAAAAATATCTTTAACTTATAGACAGCTAATTTAACTATTACCAATATAGAAATTTTGGTCCTAGCACCTGTCTTTCTACTACCTGGCTTTAATAAATTTAGATCTAATTAGTCTAATTTATCGTCTTCAAAAAAAAAATTTAAACGTTATAACGAAATCATAAATCAAAAGAAAAACGTGATGTATAAGGAAACCGCTATTTCCAAGTTATTCGAATAGAAATTTATCACTTCTATTAAAAAAAATCTCAAAAAGAAATTGAAAAATTTAAGTCAAAAGAAAACTACATGTATTTCCAAAAAAAATGGTTTTGACCATGATCTCTTAAAGTACTAATATATGCATGTCACTTCCATGCATTAATGCTTCAATATCCTTCGGTGTTGTAATTCTTCTTTCTCTATACAACCATATCTATTTTTGAGTATTTTTTACGTATAATATATTACTTTCTTTATTTATTTTGTTTCATATGTCTGTGAATAATTAATATTAATAGTTTTTTTTTTACTTTCTTATTTTTCAGATAATATATGCGTATGCGGTTGAGCTTCTGTAGTTGCTTTATAAAGAGGAGATTGTATATAATGTCAATTTTCTATAATCCATCTTTTTATGCTAACCTCATTCTAACTAAAACTCTAGCAAGTAGAAATCGGCATAAAATAAAACTATATCATATCCATGTAACAATTAATAAAGAGATTTATTCATAAATCTGATCAATTGTACCATATGTACTGTATCAAGCATCTTTATATTGGAGCTGGTTCATTCCTCCAAATTCAAAGACATTCCGTCTTCTTTTTTTTTTTGCCAAACCACTCGTTGAAGAATTCGGATCGACGAGACAAAACATACACAGACGAAAACTATATCCTATATTCTAAACCTAGACTAATCTAAAGTCGAATTATTTGACAAGAAGGTCGTCTTAGTTCAGTTAAAGTAGCAAATAATTCATGGACTCAATGGTCTTCAGATTATGACTTACTTTACTGGACCAAAACCACGTAGTTGCCAAACAGTTCTCCACTATCTGAGTCTACCCTGTATCACTGTCGCAACACAGGCATGGCTATATAATGACCTTCCGGGACTTACAGGTTATCGGGTAAAGTCAAATACTGGATTTGCAGTGGTGTTAAGGGGCAAAATGTTCAATACATAAATACCTAGAAACAATCCACTATGTCGAGCGCCATCTTATAATTTGATGTTACCAATTTCTTGGAAACCAAACCATAAGGGCGGCCCCACGTTGGGCGCCAATTTGTAAGGGACGAGGTGTTTTGTAAAGCGGTGGCACTTCTCTGCATATTGCTGCGGCTTGAACTCGCCGGATGTGGGTTCTACTTCCGCTCATATCCTCTTACAAATATTTCAAAGTGCCATAAGGTGTCAAACAAGGTTGTTCTCCTTAAAAATTTAAACACGAGACACTAGACGGTTACAGTTTGAATTTAAAATTATAAAGAAAACGGACAGACATTCTTCAACGAGAGTTTATTCTACAGAACAGCACAGATGTGAAATTGACATTAAGATTGGAATCAGGTGTCGAAGATTCCTTGGGCATCCCACCCACGATATAGCCAAGAAGTGACTATCCTAATGAGATGTCTATAGCCCTAAATGTACCTATTAATAAACATCTCCCTTTAATGATGCAAAACTCTCCTCCTTTTTATACAACTACATACTCAACCTTTGCCTGGGGAAAATCAAAACATTTTTGTTTTAGTCTTTATGATTATTCACATAATTTGTATTAAAAAAAAATGAATTCATATGAATATGTGAATTCAATGTGTTTATAACATTTTAAACAATAACTTAAAACTAATACTTATATTTAATTATGTAAATTTCTATATATTTTTTTTAATTAGTTCTATAGCATGCTCTTTCAATTGAAATAACTAAAAATTGTAGAATTAAATGATCATCGCCCTTACAGGCGAAAAAAAAAAAACTTGAAATAGTCCTAAAATTTTGTTTAAATTCAAATTATTTCCTAGCAACTTCTCTATATTATTTTTCTTCTTTCAATCGTAAATTTTTTTTTATTTTTATTTTTTTTTAATCGTGAATTCTTTCTTTTTCTTCTTAGTTACATCAGTCGAAACAATTTAACATTTTTTTGTACATGCATATGTACATATATAATTTTTTTTCTTTCTAACTTTATATAGTTTCTGTAGTTTTCATTAATTTATTATTTTCTTCCTTTTTATAATATCTTTTATGCTATTGCTTTTTTAAAATACTATTCAAGAAATTTGACCGATATGTATTAAAATATTGGTTTCCACGTTTTTCTTACGAATTCCATAAAGTGGGGTTAACAACGTTATGTCACGTGTTCGGTAAGTAATATATATACTTTTTTTTGGAAATTTCATTAATTGAAAAATGGGGTTTTTCCAGGTTTCCTCCTGTTGTGTCTTCTTCTTATTTCGACAGTTCATTCACAATATAGTCATAACCTACATGGTTTTTGTACTCACTATTTCAGGTTCCATAAGTGTGGTGAATAAAAAGAGTCCTCGGGATATGTGGCAGATGGAGCCAGTGGTCGTACACACAGCACTCCACGATTTGTTGGTCCAATATATCGGCAAAACCACAATACCCTACATGGTGAAAGTATTCCAGTCCACGTAAATTTATTTAACAAAAGAGAAATTAGTGGTTCAAATCTTACCCGAGGTATTAAATGAAATAGGTACTGATAATCTCTCCCTGCGGAATGCCAGGGTTTGGGGGTTATGTCTCACAACCGAAATTCAGACACGATTTATGTGATCCTGAGATACGAAATTATTACACCAAATTATATGCTAAAACGTTGTAATATAGCTACCTTTTCAAATTCGTTGTAATCACACAAAAAAATTGATTCACTCACTGAAGAGTTATAATACTCAATAATAAAAATTATCTGACACCAACTTCTCAGAGATCACAAAAGACTGCACCGCACTATGTATGACTTAATAATGACATGTGCTCCATTCTCACCTAACCAACTTGGTAGCATGGCACTTTGCCCTTGAAAGATGACGTTGAAAGTCACACATACTTCTAAACGTTAAACAAGTACAACAAGGTTCTGACTCCGGAGTCCTAGACAAATCTCATGCAACCCTGTGCTCAAAAGAATCAGTCTAAAATAGTCGGTATCTGTGATTGTGCAATCACATACAACGATCACGCCTTGATCCAGGACCAATGCTGATCTCAACTCAAGAAATAAAAATAAATAAATTGAAATCTGAAATCCAAGAAAATGTTGGCAACAAGCGTAGTCCATCAACTGACATTCGTTAATGGCCTCCCAAATTCGATGATATCCTAGATGTCAGTCTTGTGCAGGGCATAATGTATGTGTATTCAACCAGCCTAACTATCGGTTCTTGGCGGCCGTCACAATATGAACACAATTTCATAAAAGTCTTATGTTATCATTGAGATTTTTGTAGTATTTAAAAAAAGTAACCGTGCAAAAATTAAAAACAAATAGAACCTCCTTTTTTTAATTAAAAAAAAAAATCACTTTGTTATCAAGCCTTTGACATTTAGATTTACTACAAAAATAAAAAATTGTAATCAACTGTTTGCCTGACCTCACCTTATAAGTGAGTGTATCCTGCTTTCGCATCTGGGGCGAAGAACACTCAGATAAACAGTTGGTGAGACATTTATCTCTAGAAATGTTATGTCACATCGATTATACCGATCATTTTCATTGCATTTCATTATCCTCGGATGAATGTTTTAAAAATATGTATTCGCACATCCAAATCGAACGATTATATGGGATTCAAATATAGGTATTTAAAATCCGCATTCTTTTCGACTATTCGACTTCAAAATCGATTATTCGCTTTTTATTCCGTTAAAGTCGACTTCGACTTTTAAGCGTCACGGATAATTTCTTTTGTTGTTTTTTTTTCGTCAAATGTTACATTGAACAGCATTTTATGTTAATACCAAAATACCATAAAATATGAACAAATTAATGACGACAAACAAAAAGTAAGGAATAAAGAATAAATTGAAGATATTGCGAAGTGCGTGTGATACAGTGGCAGTGAAAAGGAAACGAGGGTTAAGAAGAGGTGAGCATTTTTTTTGTATGGCTTGAAGGTGAACACAGCAAAGAAATGTGTGTGTGTGTGTGCGGTTTTCCCAATGTGAAACACAAAATCTCAAGAAGAACGAGAAATGCACAAAAAGTGGCCCAAGTTTGTGGCAAAATGCAACAAAAGCAAACTGCTGAGGCAAGGATATCATTGATTTTGGAAACCAGGTTTTCTACTTGAGTTACATGATATTCTAGAAATATTTCATCATATACCTACACTTATATTCATCTTTTTTTATTTGCAGTTTGCTTATTAGCCAGTTGGACTTGTCCTTGTGTGTCACATATTGAGGAATAGCAATAGCAGCGGCGGAATTCATTTGTTGTCTTCTTGAATCACCTGAGTTGTACACCTGCTGCGTGGTGTTTTGTTCCCCCTACGGAAGCCTCCCCAGTGTATTTACTCACCGATATCTTTTTTTTTTTGTTATTTAATTTCCCTTTTGATTGGCACTTTCTTTGCATCTTCCTCACACACACACGCAGTTGCAGCAGCAGCAGCAGCTTAGACTGACTACAAAATGACTGACTACAGCGATTTAGATCGACAAATTGAGCAGCTTAAACGCTGTGAGATTATCAAAGAAAACGAAGTCAAAGCCTTGTGTGCCAAAGCACGCGAAATCCTAGTGGAGGAGGGCAATGTACAGCGCGTCGACTCACCGGTCACTGTGTGTGGCGATATACATGGTCAGTTCTATGACCTGAAAGAGCTGTTCAAAGTGGGCGGCGATGTGCCCGAAAAAAATTATCTCTTCATGGGCGATTTTGTGGATCGTGGCTACTACAGTGTTGAGACATTTCTTTTGTTGTTGGCTTTGAAAGTGCGCTATCCAGATCGCATTACACTGATACGTGGCAATCATGAATCTCGTCAAATTACCCAGGTCTATGGTTTCTATGACGAATGTCTGCGCAAATATGGCTCCACAGCGGTTTGGCGTTATTGCACCGAAATTTTCGATTATCTCTCATTGTCGGCCATTATTGATGGCAAAATCTTTTGTGTCCATGGGGGCCTCTCACCATCCATACAGTATTTAGATCAAATCCGTACCATAGATCGCAAACAGGAGGTGCCACACGACGGCCCCATGTGTGATTTGCTGTGGTCCGATCCGGAGGATCAAACTGGTTGGGGTGTATCACCCCGTGGTGCTGGTTATTTGTTTGGAGCCGATGTTGTTATGCAATTCACGCGTACCAATGACATCGATATGATATGTCGTGCCCATCAACTGGTAATGGAAGGATTCAAATGGCATTTTGGCGAAGCCGTACTTACGGTGTGGTCAGCACCCAACTATTGTTATAGGTAAGTGTAAATGGAATAATTAAAATGAAAAATCTATTAAATATAAGAATTTTTTTATTAATAATTAAGGTTTGGCTATGTCTAAAGTTGTAGAGGATGGAGGTAGATTGGCATGAATTATATGCAACATCAGTTCCAGAGCTCAAATTAAAGGGGTCTCATACATTCAACATAATTAGGTAGCAAAGGGAGTAATAGTAGCCCTTGGTAGAAGTAGGCTTCGATTCTCAAAGTTTTCAACAAGAAGTTTCTAAGCGTTATTACAAACTTTGGAGTTGTCCTTGCCAAAAGTCTAAGTGGTATATTATAGTATAAATGGCTCTGTCATTGTGGTAGCCATGGCGCAGAGGATAGCGTGCCCGCCGATAACGCTGAACGCATGGGTTCGAATACTGACGAGAACTTCATAAAAAATTCCAGTGGCGGTTATCCCCTCCTAATGTTGGCGACATTTGTGATGTACTATGCCATGTAAAACCATCTCCTCGAGGAGGTGTCGCACTGCGGTACGCCGTTTGGACTCGGTTATAGAAAGGGAGGCCATTTATCATTGGGCTTAAACTTTAATAGGATAGCACTCATTGATATATGGAAAATTTGCCCCTGTTGCTTAAAGCAATGTTCATGGCCAAATTTGCATTCGTTGTAGTCGTAAAATTCACTACGTCGACCACAGATCTCACAAGTGAGTTGTCACATGTTTACGGTGGCTGCTGTAAATGGCAGCTTGGGAGTATATCCGATTCTTGGGGTTGTTGTTATTGTTGTTGTAGCAGTATTTTATACACCGAAGCGGCAGCCCTTGCCGATGAAGACTTCATCGACCGCCATGGGATCGGGTTCTTGGGGTCACCCATGGCATTTGAGAAACAAAACTTTTGAGAAAAACCGAAAATATCATCCTCGGCTCAGCTACGATCTGGTACATGCAGCCAAAATTGGTTGGGCCCAAATGTATGTCCTATCTCTCCATCAGTTCAAATCAGGTCGCTTTTAAATGCTATATAATGGCGCTAGTACTACATAGGAAAAAGATAGGACTGCTTTAATGCCATACATTGGTACCACACATCACCATTGTACGTCCAGTTAAAAATGTTGCCCCTTGGTCTGTCTCATGTCCTAACTTTAGTTGATTTCAGAGTGAGGGGAAACGAACAACCGAAGGCTTTTCAGACAACCTTCAGCTGGTGAGTCAATTAGATCCAAAGCTTCGAATTGTAACGCCTTACAATTCTATTGCATAAGCCATTCTGGTGCATAGCCTCTGTGGTCATAAAATTGGCCACATGGTGTGATTTTACTTATCGAGATTTTCAGCATCCTTCGTTCGCTGTGGTCATGGACCGCTCAATTCGCAAAAACTGACAAAGACGAATGGCTTCGATTCTGTCTTTTTCTGCAAGTAGGTCAAAAGCATTTTCGACGGACGGTAGTTCTATGATGGGTATGGGCAGGATTCTTTAGCGAAAATTATGGTAATATCAGTTTTAGGCTTAGGGATACGTGCACAAGGCTTTTCAAATCATTAAGAACAGAAATCTCTTGCGAGTAGCAGTTAATCATATATGTGGATAGTCAAACAGCCCTTATCACTTTGGGATCAAATAAGATTAAGTCTGGCGCAGAATTATAAAGGTGGCATTATCAGATATAGTGTGCAGTATTAGACTGTGGCACATCGACTTGGCTGGAAACGAGAAGGTTGCTCAAACTGACTGGAAACGAGAAGGTTGCTCAAACTGGCTGGATAGTATATTCCCGCAGAAGTCGTGGCTACGTATAGAGATCGTTCCAGGATCATTCTACGCCAAGGACTGCTCATTTTAGGCAAATATGCGAACAAAACAACAACAAAAATGTTAAAGCGGTGCAAAATCGCCCATTGTGCGAACTAGCGAAGCAATGTGCAAATGTAAAATTGCCCACAAACATTCCTTTAAGTAGCAGTGTGGTGTTTCATCCATTCGTCTGTTGGTTAGTGTTGTTTTCTCAATTCTAAGAACTCTGCGACTAAGTTGCGGTGCATCCAGAGGCATTTGGACAGTCAAGTAAGATTGGCTGGACATTTAAATAGATGTGGGTGTCGTTTGGTCCCAGGTTACAACAGGTACATATATGCAACACGGTATCAATTTTAGCTCTGTAGGAGTTGAGGTGGCTGGAGGCCTAACCACAAAATGAGCAAGTTCGTTCCAGTCCAAAGGAGCGATTGCCTCGGGAACAGGATGACCATTGGTTATCAATAACCCGCCTTGTCATATCGAGCATTATAGGCACTCAGTATCTGTGCAAGAGCCGGTGCCGTTCGACCTTTTACTGAGTCTCTCTGCTCGATACAGCTGATTGACCGCGACTGCCGTTGCAGCTACTCCGTATGGAGCATTCCATTATCAGCAACCTGTGGACGCTCGCAGCTAATTTTTTCGGCGAAGAGGTTGTTGTTGTTGTTGTTGTAGCAGTGTGTTGTACACTGAGGCGACAGCCCTTGCCGATGGATAACTCCATCGGGTCAATCCGGTACGTACAACCGGCTGCCATGGGATTGCAGGACAGTTGTAATTCCAGATTGACATGCGTTCACTTTTAAAGTTAAATACCTCAAAAGCTACCATACTCCGCACAACAAGCCGAGGTGGGAGCTCAAAATTCAAGCCTATGTGGTGCTCATAGTAATCCCGTGACGGGCATCACGTGTAACCTAACGCAGATATCAACAATGGGAGCCATTATCGTACAATCGTTCGCACATGAAATGATCTTAATGCCGTTTGTAGAGGGTGGATATATCACTTATCTCCAAATTTAACAAACGACTGGCTACAACACTAATAATTCGTGACCCAGCGTCTCAGGTCCTGCCTAAAGGGACGTTTTGGTGAATTTTAGAAATAGTTTGGTATGGCTGAACGTGTTGAAGGCTTTCGAGAGGTCCGGGGTACGAGGGCCGTCCTTTAAAATTACCTCGTCTGATTGAATCCACAGCAGATTTGTGCGGTAGGCATACAAAGCAGTTGTTGTGCTATGCAGTCGTCCAAATTCATGCTGATGCTCGGCGAATTCTCCGAGACTCCAGTGGAGCAGTTCCTCAAATGTTTTGGTTACTGGTGAGAGAAGGGAGATCGGTCTGTACGACTCCCCTTTGCTCGAGTTCTTTCCAAACTTCAATAGCGGGATCACATTGCTCATCTTCCGAGCATCGGGAGCTATGAGAGTGCTCAGAGACAAGATCTGCGAGGATGTACCCAAATTCCGGTACATCAAAATTCTTCAAAATTTGTGTAGAGATACTGTATGGGTCCAACGCCTTGAATGAGTTGGTGCCACGGATGCAATTCAAATTGTCCATCGGCTGAGAGACCACGGATTGACCACGAATGGCTCTACTCCTTGGCTTGTCGCTCTCGTTTCTCTCTTTGAAACATTACCAACAGTGACTGCGCTCTGAAGCCATCCCAATCGGCTTTCTTCGGATTGATTACTTTCGACGTTTAGAGATTATAAAATTGTATGGCCGGTCATTGGTGAATATTATGGGGTTGGACCCCATGAAATGTTGTCATTTCATTGGGAGATTTCATTTACTAGGCCAACTGATGCAATACTCCTCACTTATCACGCAAAACGCGGACCTCTACGATGCGTCGCACTGCGGCTTACCTTTCGTACTCCGCTAATGTTGAGCTCAAACTTGAATCGGACAGCACTCATTGATATGTGAGATGTTGGTCCCCTGTGGCGTGATGGAATGTTCGTAGGCATATTTTTATTTGTACTGCTGTGCTTGAGATCCTTCGGTAGGCGTTGTGGAGAGCGAAGACAATTGATTCACCCGGCAGGCGAGTCTACGTATTGGGTTTGACACCGGTTCGATGACTAGTCTTCGCCTATGCAAACTGTAGCATGCCAACTGCTACTAATGCAAGTGGCTCTGCCGATCTCCACCAAACAGGCGGCTATTTAGCTCTAAGACAGGCTGCTGTTGTTGTAGCAGTGTGTTGTACACCGAGGCGGCAACCCTTCCCGATTAACGATTCCATCGGGTCAATCCGGTACGTACAACCGGCTGCCATGGGATTTCAGGATAGTTGTAATCCCAGATTGACATGCGTTAACTTTTAAAGTTAAATACCTCAAAAGCTACCCTACTCCGCACAACAAGCCGATTTTCATCGAAAATCAAATATCCATGAAAACTTTGCGATTATTAATATGACAGCAGTATCTGGTTTTTTACCCTCTTCCATAGGATGGGGGTATACAAACTTCGTCATTCCATTTGTAACATATCCTGAATAGCTTCCACATAAACCAATCTACCGATAATACATCTTGAGCTCCTATAGGGCGCAATTCTTGTTCGTTTCGGCTGAAATTTTGCACAATGATTTCTACAATGGTCTCCAACATCCAAACCAAGGATGGTCAGGGCAATTTTTATCCTTTATCCTTTGATTGCCTATAAAGAAATACCGGGCAAAGAATTTGACATATGCAATCCATGGTGGAGGCTATATAACATTCGGCTCGGTCAAACTTAGCACACCATCACTATTTTTTTTTTGGATTTCCTCCACATGGCCTAGGCTGCAAAATATGCTTATATAATCACTTTATTAATTACTTATGTACTATTTATTTTCTTTTCAGATGTGGTAATGTGGCAGCTATATTGGAATTAAACGAGTACCTGCATCGTGATTTTGTTATATTCGAAGCAGCGCCTCAAGAGAGTCGAGGCATACCATCAAAAAAGCCTCAAGCTGATTACTTCCTTTAAATAAGCCGTCGCTAACCTAAGCATCATAACCCTATAGACTATCCTCACGCGAGCCTCATAAAACAACAACAAAATAGTGACAAATAAATCCCTCATACAGCAAACAAAAAAGAAAAGAAAATAAAGGCGTCTATGACGAACTATTAATAAATTTAAACTAAAACAAATATTTAAAGACATCAAATCATTCATCATGCGCAATTTAACAAAAAACAACAACAGTTTCCTTCTTTTGTGAAGTTTGCCAAAAAAAAAAGAAAAAGAAAATATACATATTTTTAAATAAGAAAAATCATTTACAAAAAAAACTTCACAGAAACTCTAATAGAACAAAAATTGACTTGGCCACAATTGAAAAAGCGTGGCACAGGAATATCATGAATCAGAAACCCCCCTTAAGCTAAACAAAATCTAAAATTAAAAACACAAACAATATATACATATAACTAAACAAAAAAAAAACAAATTCGCGATTCTTTTAATAAATGTTAGTTATAGTTACCTAAGTATTAAGTTAGAAAAAAAATAAAAACCCAAAAAAAAATTTACTATAATCCTCCCTTTTTAACCAACAAATTCGTATCAGCCCCCTCCTGCAAATCATACATCATACAAAACAAATAATGATGTTTTAACTAAATTCCATTATAAAATAGGGAATGAAAAACCAAACAAACAAAATCAAGAGCCCATAAGTCCATAAATGACTTTTTTTTGAGTAAACATATTCGTTTTAATTACTTAATTTCTTTATATCACATTCTTATATGATTTTCACCATGATTTTGTAAAAATAAAAACATAAGAACAAAACAAACAAATCCAACATCAATAAAAACAAAAAAAAAAATACTTAAAAAAAATATTATATAAAATTTTTCTAATACGATTTTTTTTGAAATTTTTCAGATTCATTGAATTTGGAATATGGACTGGATATTTTTCTATATGTCAATATGTTTTAAAGGAGCGCAAAGGTACAGTTAAAGTATTTATGCTAGTGGAGCTTGGAAAAAACGAATTGGAATATTAAAAAAGGATATGATATACTTATACAGCATCTAAACTCTAAATAAACATTAAAAACATGTTTATGTAGAAATATTAAAAAAATGTTTAACAAGCTTTCAACGTTCTCGGTCCCTGATAATTTATATTCCTCCCAAAAAAGGTCTTCAAATTAAGATTGAAGTTGAGCTAAACAAATATTTATGATAATAAAAATTACATTCCTTTCAAAAAGTCCCGCAAATAATAAGACTGACTAAAGATAATATTTTTTGGCTTTCCCTAGTGGACACTTGACAACTAAGCTTCACTTTTTCGCAAGGAAAGACTTGAGATATCACTTCCAACATTCATGCCAATTATGATCCGCATTGTTCTATAAATAGATATAGACCCACATAAACCGATTTCTGATTTTGGCTTCTTGATCCCTTAGAAGCTTCAATTTTCATTTAATTTGGCTCCAATTTGAAACAAAAGACTTAAGTTATGAATTCCAACATCCATGCCCAGTAAGATCCGAACCAAAGTGTTACGACTTTCAACATCCATGCCAATGATCCACATCGGTCTATAAACGGATATAGCCCCTATATAAAGCGATCCCAGGATTTTAATTCTTCAGCCCTTAGAAGCTTGAATTTTCATCCGCTTTGGCTGAAATTTGGAACTTAAGACTTAAGTTATGAATTCCAACATCCATGCCAAGTAAGATCCGAATCAGTCTATTAACAGATATTTTGCAAATTGCAAATTTTGCCCATGAACTTTCCACTAAGGAACAGGGGCAAACTTCTCACATATCAATGAGTGCAGTCCGATTCAAGTTTTAAGCTCAATGATAAGGGGCCTGCTTTTTATAGCCGAGTGCGAACGGCGTGCCACAGTGCGACACCTCTTTGGAGAGAAGTTTTACATGGCATAGTACCTCACAAATGTTGCCAGCATTAGGAGGGGAAAACCACCGCTGAAAATTTTTTCAGATGGTCTCGCCAGGATTCGAACCCAGGCGTTCAGCGTCATAGGCGGACGTGCTAACCTCTGCGCTACGGTGGCCTCCCTATAAACAGATATAGCCCAATATGAACCGATCCCCGGATATGACTTCTTAAGCCCTTAGAAGCCCCAATTTTCATCCGATTTGGAATTTTGGAACAAAGATTTGTGTGATGACTTCCAACATCCCTGGCAAGTATGATCCGAATCGGTATATAAACAGATATAGCCCAATTATAAACCGATCACCGGATTTGACTTCTTTAGCCATTAGAAGCCAAAAAATTTCGCCTGATTTGGCTAAAATTTGGTCCAAGCTCTATCAGACTTACAACACCAGTTCCAAGTTTTATCTGAATCGTTCAATATGTACCGATATCCCCATAAGACATCTTAATTCAAATACAAAATCAGTTAATAATAAAAAACAGCAAAAACCTCCGATTTGAACTTGTGGGACATTAGAAGCCTTAAATTTCAAACGATTTGGTACATAAAGTAACCTTAGGCTCTCCAATACTCACAGCAAAAGCCCCCAAGATAAGCTTATTATTGAATATAACTTTTATATAAATCATACTCCCGATTTGACTTTTTGTGCCCTTAGAAGCCTCGGTATTCAACCGATTTGGCCAAAATTTAGTAATTTTAATTCATATATGCCATTCAGCATTCATTCACACTAAATATTGCCCAGACAGATCCTTATATAAATCTATTCTCCCGTTTTGACTTCTTGAGCACCAAAGTTTCCGTCCGATTTGGCTGCAATAGCTTGTGGAGTACATTTATGCACTCTAAATACAACACAAAATCTGGCAACAATTGAATCAATGTAGCTAAGGTACCGGTTTAGGCAAGCTGTGGTCCACTGTTCTGTCACTCTTGAACCCCAGTAGAAGGGATGATAGGAAATCAGATACTTTTGGCGACGTAACTGTGACTGACCCAAAGAGATGCGTCAGATTGTTCAACTGTTAATTTATTGAGCATCCCGATAGTGACAAAGCAAGGAAGACAGCCTTTTGTCGTATCCGTGGTCTGCGAGCGGATGGATAGCCATCACAATTTACCGCGGACGATTGTCATACGTGGCGCCAAGTTATCCTAGGCTTTGGGCCCCGAGGGATAGGTTAAACGGCTCCAAACTTTTAGCCACATTGTTCACTACATATACGCATGAGGTGAATAATGAGCTGAATGTGAAAGTCGATGGAGTAATGATTTCGACCATCAAGTGTCTCAAAGTACTTGGTGTCAAATTTAACAGCTCTTACATATACCCTCATATACAACTGCAATTTGCGATAAGGTCAGAAGTAGAAACTAGGTCCTGAAGTTACTTGCAGGCAGTACATGGGGTGCTGACCAAAAATCCTTGTTGACACCGTACAAAGCAATTGACTGATCTGTTGTAAGTTATGCAGTCTCGTCAGTTGAGCGACCCGCAGTGGTAAAATATTCAGAATTCTGAGTCGATCGGTATACTTATCAATGGGTCTATCTCTCTTCCTTCTGGGTGTTACAAACAAATGCACTAAGTTATAATATACTGTAAGACAGTAGTGGTGTAGGGTATAAAAAGACTTTGACAATTCGTCATAGTGCTTCCATTAATAGCAGTGCCAATGGTGGTATCTTTAGAGGAAAGATATACACAAATAAGCCAAAAAAAAAAGACTGAATCACTGGGTATGTTCATAGTATTGGGAATGATAGAACGAGTATAATGGTAGATTCAACAGGATAACCAGATAGTAGCTGCTGAAAGAAGCATTGCAAACTGAAAGACAGGCGTTAACGAAGCTATTATGGTTGTCCAAAAAGTAATTGCGGATTTTTCATATAATCGGCGTTGACAAATTTTTTCACAGCTTGTGACTCTGGAATTGCATTCTTTCTTCTGTCAGTTATCCGCTGTTACTTTTAGCTTTCTTTAGAAAAAAAGTGTAAAAAAAGTATATTTGATTAAAGTTCATTCTAAGTTTTATTAAAAATACATTTACTTTCTTTTAAAAAATCCGCAATTACTTTTGGGCAACCCAATAGACCCAATCCATTATGGATCAGGGACAAATTTCTCATATATCAATGAGTGCTGTTCGATTCAAGTTCACTGACAGGGAACCTGATTTTATAGCCGAGTCCGAACGCCGTGCAACATAACGACACCTCTTTGGGGAGAAGCTTTCACATGGCAAAGTACCTCACAAATGTCGCCAGCCTTAGTAAGGGGAAACCACCCCAGAAACATTTCTTGATGTTCTTTCCAGGATTCGTACCCAGGCAATATTGGTGGACAATATAGATAATAGAGCATAGTCATCGGTTGGACATGTCAATGATCATGACATAGATGACCATGGCTGTAATTCGTATTGGTAAGTTTGTCCGCAGGCTTTACAATAGTATACGGCAACATACTGAAGCGAGTATTATAGTAAATTCAGGGGGAACATGCCGGAGTTACCAGAGCAGCAAAAAAGCGGTTAGACGCTTGTACAGATAAACTGCTTTAACGATGCTGCTAGAAAAAAATCTACTGTCCAAGATTTATGATGGTGATGACCAGGGCTGCGGACTCGACTGAAGTTGAGTGTTTGAGTCCAAAGCCGAAGTTGGAGTTGGGCTATTGAGCCGTAGTCGGAGTTTGGTTCGGAGCTGTGCACGCTTGTTTCGACTCCGAACCGCTCTCCGACACCGACCTGGGGTTGCCCAAAAAGTAAATGCGGATTTTTCATATTGTCGACGTTGACAAATTTTTTCACAACTTGTGACTCTGTTATTGCATTCTTTCTTCTGTCAGTTATCAGCTGTTACTTTTAGCTTGCTTTAGAAAAAAAGTGTAAAAAAAGTATATTTGATTAAAGTTCATTCTAAGTTTTATTAAAAATGCATTTACTTTCTTTTAAAAAATCTGCAATTACTTTTTGGGCAACCCAATATAATAGAATAGGGAGAGAGAGAGAGTTTTTATGATAAACACTTTCAAATCAGGCATATTTCCCACACTTCTCCCTAAAGAGGACGGCTCCCATTCCTGTTGACCCTACATATCCTGGTATTACTGGGTCTAGTATACATTCTACGTGGCTAAATTTTGTAAAAAAATAAAATTTAAATTCAATTTATTTTGAAAAAATTTTCTAAAGAAATAAAATTTGGACAAATCTCATTTCTTTAATAAATTTTGAACAAAAAATACTGAAACATTGAAATTTATTTAGACTACAACATTTTGACATATTTTTCTTTAAAAGTAAAATATTGACACCATTTTCTATAGAAATAAAATTTTGAAAAAAATATATTAAAGAAATAAAATTTGGACACAATTCAAGATTTTAGAAATTGTCTTTAAGGGAGCTAATTTTCTAGAAAAGCAAGATTTAATATTTTAAAACTTTTAGTTTAATTTTCTTTTTATTATGTTTTTGTTTGTCGATGTTTTGATCGTTTTTTATTATTTCATTAAAAATTAACTATCAAACTGGTTGTCTGAATATTATCAGCTACAATGACTTTCAATACTTTCCTATTATTTAAGAATATATTATTTGAATATAACTCAGTCAGTGGGGCAATTGGTATAAGACAACTTTTAATTTTAGTTAATTAAACTTGTTTTTATACAAATAAACATTGAGTACTTCAATTTTGAATTTAATTTATAATTTTTTCTATAAAAGATGTCGTCGTCGTTGACGTTGTAGAAGTGTGTTAAACACTGAGGCGGCAGCCCTTGCCGATGAAGAAATCCATCGGGTCAATCCGGTACGTACAACCGGCTGCCATGGGATTGTATAAAAGATGTTCTTGGACAATGCCGCTTTTATAGTATTTAAAGATATTTCTAGCATTTTAAACGCGCGCTCGCTTGTTGGCAGAATGAAATTGTACGCTTTACTGGTTATTGTAGCTGCTGTGGGCTGTGCCCAGGTTGGTTTTAAAAGGAAAATTAAAAAAAAAAAAAAACATTCGGGACATTCTTGATTGAATGAAAAGCAAAATATGTTAGATAGAAGTAAAAAGACACTAAATTCGTTAAATTCGGTCGGGCAGAACTTTCGGTACCCACCATCTCACGTATATATGTTAACCACATTTCGATAAAATCTGGTAAAAATGCACCATTTATGAACCTGTAGCAGCTATATCGAAATATGGTCTGATCTAGGCCGTACTCAGAACGGACGTCGAGGGTCTAACGCAGCTCACTGTTCCAAAGTTCAACGAAATCGGGTAATAAATGGGCTTTATGTGAGTTCAAGACAGTAAACCGGATATCGATATATTGGGTTGCCCAAAAAGTAATTGCGGAATTTTCATATAGTCG